>NW_004443956.1:15437638-15453504 GCF_000243295.1 Trichechus manatus latirostris | reverse complement strand
GTTATGTCCTCCTGGCGTATTGACCCTTTAATCGTTATATAGTGCCCTTTCTTATCCTTTGTGGTGGATTTTACTTTAAAGTCTGTTTTGTCAGAGATTAATATTGCCACTCCTGCTCTTTTTTGAGTGTTGTTTGCTTGATATATTTTTCTCCATCCTTTGAGTTTTAGCCTGTGTCATTAAGTCTAAGGTGCATCTGTTGTAGGCAGCATATAGATGGATCATGCTTTTTTATCCAATCTGCCACTCTCCGTCTCTTTATTGGTGCATTAAGTCTGCTTACATTCAGTGTAATTATTGATAGGTATGAGTTTAGTGCTGTCTTCCTGATATCTCTTTTTATGTGTTGTTCACAGTTTCTTTATTCTTCTCAATTTTCTGTGCTGAGTTGTTTTTCTTTATGTATTTTTTTTTCATCTTTTTCTTTGTTGTAGATTTTGTGTTTGCTTGGTCTTTATGTTTTTCTACTTTTTTATTTTGATTTGTAGGATTGTTAGATTCCTTTGTGGTTACCTTAATATTTACCCCTACTTTTCTAAGTTTACACCAGTCTTTTATTACTTTATATTGCCTTAACTTCCCCTCCATATGAAAAATCAATGTCTCCATTTTTTTAAGTCCCTCTTTTTTAATGATGTCCTTTTTTACATATTGATATCTGTTTCCCTATTTTCAATGTGTTAGGTTTGATGTATTTTCGATATCCGTATCTGAGTCAATATCTGGTTGCTCTGTCCTGTGTTCTAGTCTTGCATTGTTAGCTGGTGTTAATGATTATCTGACCATAGGACTCCCTTTAGTATTTCTTGTAATTTTGGTTTGGTTTTTGCAAATTCTCTGAGCTTCTGTTTATCTAGAAATGCCCTAATTTAGCCATCATATTTGAGAGACAGTTTTGCTGGATATGTAATTCTTGGCTGGCAGTTATTTTCCTTCAGGGCTTTATGTATGTCATCCCATTGCCTTCAGGCCTGCATGGTTTCTGCTGAGTAGTCTGAGCTTATTCTAATTGACTCTTCTTTGTAGATGACCTTTTTTCATCCCTAGCTGCTCTTAAAATTCTCTCTTTATCTTTGGTTTTGGTAAGTTTGATTATAGTATGTCTTGGTGAGTTTCTTTTGGGATCTACCTTATATGGGGTTTGATGAGCATCTTGGATAGATATCTTCTCATCTTTCATGATATCAGGGAAGTTTTCTGTCAACAAGTCTTCAACAATTTTCTCTGTATTTTCTGTTATCCCCCCCTGTTCTGGTACTCCAATCGCTCGTAGGTTATTTCTCTTGATAGAGTCCCACATGACTCTTAGAGTTTCTTCATTCTTTTTAATTCCTTTATCTCATTTTTCCTCAAATAATTTGGCGTCAAGAGCTTTATCTTCAATGTCACTAACTTCTACTGCCTCAATTCTGCTCCTATGACTTTCTATTGAGTTGTCTAATTCTGAAATTTTATTGTTAATCTTTTGGATTTCTGATTGTTGTCTCTCTGTGGATTCTTGCAGCCTATTAAATTTGGCATTATGTTCTTGAATAACTTTTTTAAGTTCCGCTACTACTTTGTATGTTCCCTGGATTTTTCTGCATTCTGTTGAACTTCCTTTCTAATTTCTAGAAGAGTTCTGTATATTAATCTTTTGTATTCTGCCTCTGGTAATTCCAAGAACTTCTCTTCCTCCAGAGAATTTATTGATTCTTTATTTTTGGAGCTTGCTGAAGTCATCATGGACTACCTGTTTATTTGACTTGATATTGACTATTGTCTCCAAGCCATCAATAATTTATTATAATTTTATTTTTTATTTGTTTAGTGAGACCTAGCTTCTTGTTTTGTTTTGTTTTGATATGCCCAAACAGACTGCTCATGTGCAGTAGTTTGATTTTTGACACCTTTGAATCTCTAACGTCCTGTCACCAGGTAGTTTGTTCTGTAACTAAGTATGTGCACACAAGAGTCCGTTAAATTTTCCTATATGGGTTCAGCTCGGGTGTTCAGGCAGTTGGTCACCAAGTGTGTGATGCAGGGTCTCACCCCCAGTCCTAGAGAGGCATGGGTGATTGGTGCAGGCACTGGACTCTGGCTGTGGTAGGGGATCACGCGCTGAGCCAGGCAGGGTGCTGACGGCTGCCCGAGAGTCTGAAAGGAAAGCGTGTCCCTATTCTCCAGGGTGAGTATGTAGGTGAGTTTTGCAGCCAGACTAGAGCACCCCACTCTGTTGGCTGTGAAGTCTCAAGGGCACCACTTTTTCTTGGACTCCTGTAGCAGGTGACTAGGCGCCTTAGGTGATACCATCAGTCCTCAAGCCCCTGCTGCAGATCAATAAAAGTGCCTACTTAAGGGGCAGGGCTGTTTCAAGGGTCACAGATCTGCCAGTTCACAGCTGAAGCAGTTGAAGTTAACCTTCAGATGTTTGCCCTGTTGTACTGTGGTAGTGAGGACTAACGCTGTTGAGATGGGTCCCCATAAGTCTATAAAGGGGTGTAAGGCACTCAGAGTCTGCAGACCCGTTATACCTGTGCCTAACACAGGAGCTGTGCTGACCCTGTGTTCCTGGCTTAGGGGAGCCAGTAGCTTATTTGTTCCCTCTCCAAGGCCAGGAGAATGGGTCAGTGTGCCTTTTGGGATCTCCTTCCAGCTCAGCGGACTCCCGGTGCAGAGCGCGGAGGGAGGAGGTAAAAGGGAGAGAGGTTTTTCCCAAATGGGCTTTTTTTTTTAATCCCCTCAAAAGGCTACACGCATGTACTTATCTTAGCCACTTGGGAGCTGCTTTTCACTGGTTCCGAGTGTCCAAGCAGAATCTCTGCTGCCAGGTCTCTCAATGTGGAAACTGTTTCCCGAGCGCATGCACAGCACAGCTGTTTGCCTGCTTCACTGCGGACTGGCATGGCTGCAGCGCTGCAGTTTCGCCGCCGCAGCTCTGGCGTTCCTCACTTCTTCCAAACTGTCTCCCTCTTCCCTATCACTCAGACAGATTCCTCAACTTTGCCTTGTTCAGGGATCCTAGATATTCATATAGAATCAAATCACTTGTTTTTCCAGGTCTTTGATGTAAGAGGGATATAGGAAGTGTCTAACTACTCCCCCCAGGTTGTAATCTTTATAGGAGCAGACTGCTGGATCTTTTCTCCCACAGAGCTGCTGGTGGATTTGAACTACCAATCTTTTGGTTAGCAGCTCTCTTAGTTATCTAGTGATGCTATAACAGAAATACCACAAGTGGGTGGCTTTAACAAATAGAAATGTATTTTCTCAGCATTTAGGGGGCTAGAAATCCAAATTCAGAGTGCCAGCTCTAGGGGAAGGCTTTCTCTGCCAACTCTGGAGGAAGGTCCTTAGCTCTTTGAGATTCTACTCCTGGGCAATCTTTATGTAGCTTGGCATTTCTCTTCCCCAATCTCTGTTTCTCTCCGTTACTTGTTTTATTTTTTATATATCTAAAGAGATTGACTCAAAACATATCCTACACTAATCCTGACTCATTAACATAACAAAGACAACTTATTCCCTAATGGGATTATAACAACAGGCATAGAGGTTAAGATTTACAACACATATACACATATTTTGGGAGGACAAAATTCAATCCATAACAGCAGCCCAGCGCTTAACCAATGGGTAACCAGGGCTCCTTTGTTAATTCTCTTGTTGTTGTTAGGTGCCATCAAGTCCATCCCCACTCACACAACCGCAATCACAACAGAACAAAACACTGCCCGGTCCTGCACCATCCTCATAATCATTGCTATGTTTGAGGTCATTGTTGCAGCTACTGTATGAATCCATATCATCAAGGGCCTTCCTCTTTTTCACTGACCCTCTACCTTACCAAGCATGATGTCCTTCTCCAGGGACAGTTTCCTCCTGATAAGATGCCCAAAGTATGTGAGATGAAGTCTCACCATCCTCACTTACAAGGAGCACTTTTCTGTACTTCTTCCAAGACAGACTTGCTTGTTCTTTTGGCAGCCCATGGTATATCGTATATTCCTCGCCAACACCATAATTCAAAGACATCAATTCTTCCGTTTTCCTTATTCATTGTCCAGTTTTTACATATATATGAGGTGATTGAAAATATCATGGCTTGGGTCAGACCCACCTTAGTCCTCAAGGTGACATCTTTGCCTTTCAACACTTTAAAGGGGTCTTTTGCAGTACATTTGATTTCTTGACTGCTGCTTCCATGGGAGTTGATTGTACATCTAAGTAAAATGAAATCCTTGGCAACTTCAATTTTTCCTCCATTAATCGTGATGTTGCTTATTGGTCCAATTGTGAAGATTTTTGTTTTCTTTACGTTGAGTTGCAATCCATACTGAAGGCTGTGGTCTTTGATCTTCATTGGTAAGTGCTTCAAATCCCCTTCACTTGCAGCAAGCGAGGTTGTGTCATCTGCATATGGCAGGTTGTTAATGAGTCTTCCTCCAATCCTGATGCCCCATTCTTCTTCATGTAGTCCAGGTTCTTGGATTATTTACTCAGTATAGAGATTGAATAAGTATAGTGAGAGGATACAACCCTGTCGCACAACTTTCCTGATTTTAAACCATACAGTATCCCCTTGTTCTGTCTGAATGATGGCCTCTTGGTCTAGGTACTGGTTCCTCTTGAGCACAATTAAGTGTTCTGGATTCCCATTCTTCAAACTGTTATCCATAATTTGTTATGATCCACACAGTCGAATGCCTTTGTGTAGTCAATAAAACACAGGCAAACATCTTTCTGGTACTCTCTGCTTTCAGCCAAGATCCATGTGACATCAGCAATGATATCCCTCATTCCACATCCTCTTCTAAATCTGGCTTAAATTTCTGGCAGTTCCCTGTTGATGTATTGCTACAACCATTTTTGAATGATCTTCACCAAAATTTTACTTGCATGTGATATTAATGATATTGTTCATAATTTCCACATTCTGTTGGGTCGCCTTTCTTTGGAATGGGCACAAATATGGATCTCTTCCAGTTGGTTGACCAGGTAGCTGTCTGCCAAATTTCTTAGCATAGATGAGTACCGTGTTACCGAACCCAGGAAGGTAAGTCCTTGTCTTGCATGCTCAGACTTGCCAGTTATCTGGACACTGGTCTTTGAGAAAGAGAAAGTAACTTTATTGCAATGCACAGGGCAAGGAGCCAGGAGGAAGTTCCTCAGATCTGGCTCACCAAGCTATGGGGAAGCAGGGCTTATATGTAATTCGGCAGCAAGATGGTGGCCGCGCATGCTTACTGGGGAGGGAAAATAGTAGAAGGCAGCCGGGAAACAGGAGTTGACGTGGTTCTTGTCAGATCTCTGGCTTTGGAATAGGGTCCGGTTGCTGATTTTCCTTCTAATTCATTCCACCTATTGCTGCGTCCTCTGTTGAAGTCAAATAGTTGTCACAGCTGGCCCTTCTGTGCATGCGGTGTGGGCCAAATCTGGCTTGGGCTAGTTTAAGGACTAATGGAAATTTACTGGCATTCATAGGGTCAGGTTACAAGCATCTCCAACACTGCATCCTTTTGTTGAAACATCTCAATCGGTGTTCACTCAATTTCTGGAGCCTTGTTTTTCACCAGGGCCTTCAGTGCACCTTGGAATTCTTCCTTCAGTACCATTGGTTCTTGATCATATGCTACCTCCTGAAATGGTTGAATGTTGACAAGTTCATTTCGGTACAGTGACTCTGTGTATTCCTTCCATTCTTCTTTTGATGCTTCCTTCATCGTTTAATATTTTCCCCATAGAATCTTTCAATATTGCAACTCGAGGCTTGTATTTTTTCTTCAGTTCTTTCAGCTTGAGAAATCCTGAGTGGTTCTTCCCTTTTGGTTTTCTATCTCCAGGTCTTTGCACATTTCATTATAATACTTTACTTTGGCTTCTTGAGCCGTGTTTTGAAATCTTCTATTCAGTTCTTTTACTTCATCATTTCTTCGATTTGCTTTAGATACCCTATGTTTAAGAGCAAGTTTCAGAGTCTCTTCTGACATCCATTCTGGCCTTTTCTTTCTTTCTTATCTTTTTAATGAACTTTTGCTTTCTTCATGTATGATTGTCCTTAATGTCATCCCACAACTTGTCTGGCCTTCGATCATTAGTGTCCAATGCATCACAGCTATTCTTGAAATGGTCTCTAAATTCAGGTGGTATATACTCAAGGTCATATTTTTGGCTCTTGTGGACTTGTTTTAATTTTCTTCAGCTTCATCTTGAATTTGCATATTAGCAATTGATGGTCTGTTCCACAGCCGGACCCTATCCTTGTTCTGACTGATGATATTGAGCTTTTCCATCGTCTCTTTCCACAGATATAGTCAATTTGATTCCTGTAGTTTCCACCCAGGGAGATCCACGTGTATAGTTGCCATTGATGTTGTTGAAAAAAGGTATTTGCAACGAAGAATTCATTGGTCTTGCAAAATTCTATCATTCAATCTCTGGCATCATTTCTGTCACAAGGCCATATTTTTCCTATACTGGTCCTTCTTTCCAACTTTTTCATTCCAATCACCAATAATTTTCAATGCATCTTTATTACATATTTGATTAATTTCAGACTGCAGAAGTTGGTAAAAATCTTCAATTTCCTCATCTTTGGCATTAGTGGTTGGTGCATAAATTTGAGTAACAGTTGTATTAATTAGTCTTCTTTGTAGGCATATGGATATTATCCTATCACTAACAGCACTGCAGAAACCCTCGTGGCATAGTGGTTAAGAGCTACGGCTGATAATCAAAGGTCGGCAGTTCGAATCAACCAGGCACTCCTTGGAAACCCTATGGGCATTTCTACTCTATCATTTAGGGTAGCTATGAATCAGATTGACTCGATGGCAATGGTTTTAACAGCATTGTACTTCAGGATAGATCTTGAAATGTTCTTTTAGACAATGAATGTGATGCCATTCCTCTTCAATTTGTTATTCCTGGCAAAGTAGACCATATGATTGTCTGATTCAAAATGACCAATACCAGTCCATTTCAGCTCACTAATGCCTAAGATATTGATCTTTATGGGTTCTATTTCATTTTGAAGATTTCCAGTTTTCTTAGAGTCATACTTCATACATTCCATGTCCTGATTATTAATGGATGTTTGCAGCTGTTTCTTCTCATTTTGAGTTGTGCCACATCAGCAAATGAAGGTCCCAAAAGCTTTACAGCATCCATGTCATTAAGGTGGACTCTACTTTGAGGAGGCAGCTCTTTCACAGTCGTATTTTGAGTGCCTTAAAACCTCAGGGGCTCATCTTCCGGCATTATATTAGATAATGTTCTGCTGCTATTCATAAGGTTTTCACTGGCCATTTTTTTAGAAGTAGACCACCAAGTCCTTCCTAGTCTGTCTTAGTCTGGAAGCTCCACTGAAATTTGTCCACCAAGGCTGACCCTGCTGGCGTTTGAAATACCAGTAACATATCTTCCAATATCACAGCAACATGCAAGCCACCACAGTAGGACAAACTGACAGACGCATTTTCATTCTCTTAGACCTTTCAAAATATTATTTAAGCATTTCTTATTGATTGACCATCAGATTTTTCTTTTTTTGCTTTGTAAATAATGTTGTAAACATCCTTGTATTTTTTGAAAACATGCACAAGTATATCTGTAAGTAGAATCCTAGAAGTAAAATTGTTAGATCAAAGAATATAAGTAATTTTTAATTTTTAAAATAGACTCTGCTCACTCAGTTATTCACCAATGTTGCCTGCCTTCACTTGTGTAGTTTCCTTTCCCTTTTTTTTTTTTTTTTTGAACATTTAAATGACTGATAAACCTCTAAGTGGGTCGAAGAAGCTTTAACAAAGAGAATATGTATGAAGGTGCAGACAAAATATAGAAAAAGCACAGGCAGAGTTCAGTACGTGGCCCTAGTTACAGCAAGGCTGTTGTAGGCATACCCTGCCAGCTCCAGCTCCAGAGTTGAGAGGGAAGGGCGAAGTTAATCAGAAGGAGAGTTGTGGTTTTTGTTGGGTTTTTCCAGCCAGCTTCAGGTAACCCCTGGAGCTTAAAGCTGGGGAGTTACGCTTGACCTCTCTCTGTCACCTCCTTGATCTGCCAGGGCTTCTCATTTTCCCAACTCGACATAAAACTAGAGAGCAAAGCAGCCTGCAGAAGACGTTCATAAAGATTACTATACTCTCAGAGAAAAAAATAGACTGCAGAAGGTTGGAGAGAGTCTGGAGGGGGTAAATAGAAGATATCTGGCACACTATATCTTGTATAGTGTGAGGTATAGATCCAATTCTTTTTCCAAATGGCTATCCAGCTGCCCCAACACCATTTATTAAAAAGACAATCTCATAGTTTAAAACTGAAGAAAATTAGAACAAGTCCACGTGAGCCAAAATATGACCCTGAGTACATCCCACCTGAGTTTAGAGACCGTCTCAAGGAAACTAACGACTGGAGACCAGACAAGTTGTGGAATGACATCAAGGACATCATACATGAACAAAGCAAAAGGTCATTAAAAAGACAGGAAAGAAAGAAAAGACCAAAATGGATGTCAGAAGAGACTTGAAACTTGCTCTTGAATGTTGAGTAGCTAAAGCGAGTGGAAGAAATGATGTAAAAGAACTGAACAAAAGATTCCAAAGGGCTGCTTGAGAAGCCAAAGTAAAGTATTATAATGACATGTGCAAAGACCTGGAGATAGAAAACCAAAAGGAAAGAACATGCTCAGCATTTCTCAAGCTGAAAGAACTGAAGAAAAACTTCAAGTCTCGAGTTGCAATACTGAAGTATTCTACGGAGAAAATATTAGACGACACAGGAGGCATCAAAGAATGATGTAAAGAATACACAGTCACTATACCAAAAAGAATTGGTTGATGTCCAACCATTTCAGAAGGCAGCATATGATCAGGAACCAATGTACTGAAGGAAGAAGTCCAAACTGCACCCAAGGCACTGGCAAAAAACAAGGCTCTAGGATTTGACAGAATACCAATTGAGATGTTTCAACAAACTGATGCAGCTCTGGAAGTGCTCACTCATCTATGCAAAGAAATTTGGAAGACAACTACCTGTTCAACTGACTGGAAGAGATCCATATTTATGCCTATTCCCAAGAAAGGTGATCCAACCGAACATGGAAATTATCAAACAATATTGTTAATATCACAAGCAAGTAAAATTTTGCTAAAGATCATTCAAAAGCAGCTGCAGCAGTATACCAACAGGGAACTGCCAGAAATTCAGGCTGGATTGAGAAGAGGATGTGGAACCAGGGATATCATAGCTGATGTCAGACGGATCCTGGCTAAAAGCAGAGAATACCAGAAAGATGTTTACCTGTGTTTTATTGACTATGCAAAGGCATTTGACTGGGTGGATCCTAACAAATTATGGATAACATTGCAAAGAATGGGAATTCAGAACACTTAATTGTACTCATGAGAAACCTGTATGTAGATCAAGAGGTAGTCAATCAAACAGAACAAGGGGGTACTACTTGGTTTAAAGTCAGGACAGGTGTGCATCAGGGTTGTATCCTTTCACCATACCTATTCAATCTGTATGCTGACCAAATAATTCGAGAAGTTGGACTATATGAAGAAGAACGGGGCATCAGGATTGGAGGAAGACTCACTAACAGCCTGGGTTATGCAGATGACACAATCTTGCTTACTGAAAGTGGTCTTGAAGCACTTACTGATGAAGATCAAAGACCACAGCCTTCAGTATGGATTACACCTCAACATACAGAAAACAAAAATCCTCACAACTGTACCAAAAAATAACACCGTGATAAACAGAGAAAAGATTGAAGTTGTCGAGGATTTCATTTTACTTGGATCCACAGTCAACACCCATGGAAGCAGTATTCAAGAAGTCAAATGACTCATTGCATTGGCAAATATGCTGCAAAAGACCTCTTTAAAGTGTTGAAAAGCCAAGATGTCATCTTGAAGACTAAAGTGTGCCTGACCCAAGCCATGGTGTTTTTCAGTCGCCTCCTATGTATGTGAAAGATGGATGATGAATAAGGGAGACTGAAGAAGAATTGACACCTTTGAATTGTGGTGTCAGTGAAGAATATTGAATATAGCATGGACTGCCGAAAGAACAAACACATCTGTCTTGGAAGAAGTACAACCAGAATGCTCCTTAGAAGCAAGGATAGCGAGACTACATCTTACATACTTTGGACATGTTATCAGGAGGGATCAGTCCCTGAAGAAGTAAATCATGCTTGGTAAAGTAGAGGGTCAGTGAAAAAGTGGAAGACCCTCAACTAGATGGATTGACACAGCAGCTGCAACAATGGGCTCAAGCATAACAATGATTGTGAGGATAGTGCAGGACCAGGAAGTGTTTTGTTCTGTTGTATGGGTGGGAACCGACTCGACAGCACCTAACAGCAACATAGTTTAAAATGCCAATATATCATATAAAATTTTTCCATGTATACTCGGATCTACTTCTGGGATTTCTATTTTGTTCCATTGGCTTGTTTATGTGCCAGTACCACATGCTTTAAATATAGACAGCATGTTATAATATCTGATAGGGCTAGGCAACCTCTCCTTCCCCACTCTCAGGATTTTTCCAGACTTTCTCTATGAAATTTAGAATTAACTTAAGTACAGATAAAAACCTATTAGTATTTTATTGGAATAACATTTCATTAACTTGGGAAAAGTTGACATGGTTATGATGTTGATTTCCACTATTCAAACGCAAGGAATGTCTGCGTTTTCTGAGGTCTACTTTTGTGTTCTTCAAGGATAAGTCATAGTTTCTTCTTAGGTTTTTCAAATTTTACAAAGCTGATTCCTTGGTATTGAAATTGGTCTGTAGAATTTTGGTTTGGTTTAATCTTTGTTAAAACTAAATATTGAAATTTTATGCAATTTTTAAGAGATTTTTGAGTTTCTTTCCTTCTTCCGTGCTCTGTAACAATAGACCTAGGATAATGTAGTTTCATGGACTTTCCTAATGAGAACATGTGGGCCTAATGTTTTTAGGTGGGAAGCTTTTAAATAGCTTTTTTTCTTTTCTGGAAATTGATATTTTATGTGTATCTACTGGTGTCAGTTTGGGGATTAAATTTGCCTCGACAATTATCCATTTCCTCTAGGTTTACAAATGTATTTGTATATGCTTATGTGAAACAATCTCATGTATGTTTGCCTTTAAATTTCCCAGGTTTTACAGACTTTTTTGTCTTGTAAAGAATATATATATATATTTAATCTGTGCTTCCTCATTCTTTCTGTCTTTTAAAAAGAGATTAACTAGTGGCTTGTCTATTTTATTGACATTTTTCCTTCAAGAACCAGTTTTAGGTTTAGTTATTGGTCCTATTTTCTGTTTTCATTTTTAATTGCTTACTTCTTTTTTTTTTTAATGTATTTTTATCCTAGCTCTTTGAAATTTATTTTATTTTTTGATGGATATTCTGCTTGCCCACCTCCCCCCATCCTATTTCTCCTCTTCTCCACTTGCTCGGGGACCCCAAGAGACAGATGCTTATACATGGCACAATTTGAGCTCCTTTTCCTCTGGTTTCCGGCCGTATTCAGCCAGTGAGGTACTGCTAGAAGATCAAAGGGCTAGAGAGAGATTTTGATGTCTATTCCTCTGGCTCCTTTGCTGCTGAGAGTTGACGGTGGCTGCATTCCCTTATGGAAGCCATAGTTCTTGCTGAGTGGCCTTCTCTTACAGTTATAGATGTGGCTCTCCCCAGTTCAGGCAACCACTCCCTCTTCTTGATACTTCAGGTTTAGGGGTGGTAACTTCGTGTTGGTGTTGCCAGCCACTAAACCCTGCCCACACCTATGAAATTGTACTGGATTACAAATGTGAATTGCACTATTTGAATGTGCCATTTGTTTTCAGTTGTCAACCTGACTCATATACATCTATATTATTATAGATATTTAAGTGTATGATTTTCCTTTGAGATTACTTCAGTTGGATCCCACAGATTGTTACATTGTATTTTCATATTTTTTCTAGAAATTATTCAAATTTGTTTATATTACAAAGTGTGATATATATACATATATTTTTGTTAAGATGACCTGTTTAAGGATTTCATATCCTTATTTTTAGTCCACTTGACCTGTTTTGGATTGAGAGTGTATTGTAAGTGTCAAATTATTTCCATCTATGGCTTATGAATGTTGCTGCTGTGTTATTTTGGTTTATAGTCATACCTTACATATTAATTTGAATTTAGAATTATAAAATATCTTTTTATTTAGTGCTGTTGGGTCTCAGTTCTATCTTATTGGGTACAAGATCCAGAGTCCTATTACTTTTGTTTACAGTTTTAGAATATTTACATAGAATATCCAAGATAACCTTTCGACAAACCATGCAAAGCAATTTGGACAATTATATATCTCATATAAGTACAGGTTTCCTTCCTCCTTTCTGATATTTATAATATTTATTTTTCTCCTTATTGCCCTGTAATGTTAAATAGAAGTGGTGGCCAGAGATATTATTTGATTGCTTCTGATTTAAACAAAATATTTCTCAATTTTATCATTAAGTATGATGTCTGTTGTATGATGTCCCTATCGTGTTTAGGAATTTCTTTTCTAATACCAGATTCTTAAGAAATTTTCATTTTTTTAAAATAACTAATGGGTATTTAAATTTATCAAATATTTTTTCCTTCATCTATTGATGCTCATATAATTTTTCCCTTTTATCTGTTAAGTAGTGAATTATATTAATAATAACTTTCTGAAACTTCCTGGGGTAAAACTTAATTGGCTGTAATATATAATTTTTTTTTTACATTATTGGATTCAACTTCCTATTTTTAATTTAGAAAATATCTATATCCATAAATTATTTTTCCCTCTAATTTCTTTTCTTGAACTGCTCACTTAGCCATTTGTTGACATTGGCCTCACTAAAAAAAATAATAAACCCACTGCCATCGAGTCAATTTCAACTCATAACGACCCTACAGGACAGAGTAGAACTGCCCCATAGAGTTTCCAGGTAGCGGCTGGTGGATTCAAATTGCCGACCTTTTAGTTAGCAGCCGAGCTCTTAACCACAGGAATGTCAAATAGGCAGCTAGGTAAGTTTTTTATTTTCTGACTGATAGTGAATAAGAAGGAAAATTGATAACCCTTTGTTGAGGCTCCATTGAGCATCTTCGTTTCCATGTGAAACCAGACAGAGTCACAATTAGCTTCTGGTTTGCAAATGGACCTTGGATGAAACTAAATGCCTAACCACAGAACACAGTGTGACCGTGTGGCCTCAGTCTTCCATTATGAACTGAGTGCTGTCTGATACACTGAGACACACGGTTGAGTATGCACAGTGGGAATCTATCATCAGGTGGAAATGTTATATAACAAATGAGCTTCGGACAGGTCTGGAAGGTTCAAGTAAGTTGCATCAGCAGGTGGCTCAGACTCCTTCAACAACAACTCAGTTGCATTGCCTCCTTTCTCTCAATCCATGGCTATGTTCTCCTAGGGAATGACTTCCATATGACCAGTTCATTGAGGAAGATCAAACCAGGGCTTTGAACCGGAAGTGAAAATCGAAAGCCAAAAAAACATGAAATTTTTGCCAAATTGAAACCAAAACCCAAATCGAAAAAAAATGTTTATCTGAACCCGAATCAAAATCAAACAATATCGTATTGTGATGTTGTTATTGCTAGGTGCTGTCGAGTCAGTTCCAACACATAGCGACCCTATGTACAACATAAACTAATAACACTAAACAATTATCTGATGTGAAACATACATGAATAAAATTACTCCCATAAACTTCAAAACTTAGATGAAATGGAGAAATTCCTAGAAACACAAAACCTATCTAAACTAACACGAATAGAAGAAGAAAATGTCAACAGACCCACAACAAGAGAAAAGATTGAATTATCCATCAAAAAACCTTCCAACAACAACAATAAAAAAAGCTCTGAACCAGATGGCTTCACTGGGGAATTTTCCCAAACATTAAGAGAAAATGACACCAATTCTACTCAAACTCTTCCAAAACATACAAAAGGAAGGGATAGTCCCTAATTCATTACACAAAGCTAGAATGACCTCAATACCAAACCAGACAAAAATATCACAAGGAAAAAAAAAAAAACTATAGACTAATATACTTCATGCATGATGTAAAAATTCTCAAGAAAATTCTAATGAACAGAATCCAACAGCATTTTAAGAGAATTATACACCATGACTATCTCAGTCATCTAGTGCTGCTGTAACAGAAATACCACAAGTGGGTGGCTTTAACAAAGAGAAGTTTATTCTCTCACAGTCCAGTAGGCTACAAATCCAAATTAAGGGCATCAGCTCCAGGAGAAGGCTTTCTCTCTCTGTCAACTCTGGAGGAAGGTCCTTGTGATGTATCAGTCTTCCCTTGGTCTGTGAGCATCTGAGCACAGGAACCTCAGGTCCAAAGGATGTGCTGTGCTCCCGGCACTGCTTTCTTGGTGGTGTGAGGGGCCCCTTTGTCTCTGTTCAATTCTCTCTTTTATATCTCAAAAGAGATTGGATTAAGACACTATCTAATCTTGGTTAACCTCATCAGTATAACCTCATCAACACATAAGGAAATCACATATAACCTCATCATAGTGATAGAGTTTACAACACATAAGGAAATCACATCAGATTAAACAATCATACAATACTGGGAATCATGACCCAGCCAAGTTGACAGATATTTTTGGGGGACACAATTCAATCCATGACAATGACTAAGTGGTATTTATTCCAGGAATGTGAGGATGGTTCAACATGAGAAAATCAATCCATGTAATACACAACATTAATAAAACAAAGGAAAAGAAAAACATCACCATTTCAACAGATGCAGAAAAGGAAATTGATAAAATCCAATACATTTTACTGATAAAAACTCTCAACAAAATAGGAATAGAAGAGAAATTCCTTAACATGATTAAGGTCATCTATGAAACACCTACTGCCAACAATATACTCAATGGAGAAAGACTGAAAGCCTTCCCCTTGAGAATTGGAATGAGACAAGGGTACCTGCTCTCACCACTACTATTCAATATCGTACTGGAAGTTCTAGCTAGAGCAATAAGACAAAAAAAAGAAATAAAGGGTATCCAGATTTAGAAAGAAAGAAATAAAACTATCTATTTGCAGGTGACATAATCCTATATATAGAAAATCCCAAAGAATCCACAAGAAACCTGCTAGAACTAATAGAAGAATTCACAAAAGCGGCAGTCTACAAGATCAACACACAAAAATCAGTCGGATTCCTTTACACTAACAAGGAGAACTCTGAAAAGTAAATCAAGAAAACAGTATCATTTACATTAGCTCTTTAAAAAAATAAAATAACTAGGAATAAACCTAGCCAGAGATATAAAGTTTATATTAATAAAAAACTATAAACCATGACTGCAAAACACGAAAATAGACCTATATAAATGGAAAGACATGCTGTGCTCATGAACTGGAAGACTTAATTTTGTGAAAATGCCGATAATACTTAAAACGATTATAGATATAATGTAATTCTGATCAAAATTCCAACAGCGTACTTCACAGAAATGGAAAAACTAATCCGCAACTTTATATGGAAGGCAAAGAGACCCCAAATAGCCAAAGCTCTTTTGAATAAAAAGAACAATGTAAAAGCCTCACGAGGCTGCCACAAAAAATAGCGCTCTAGGCAGAAGCACCACGCCGTCCCTCCACAGCAAAGATCCGAAAAACTAAGCCGAACAGAGAATACAACAATCCTGAAACCCTAAAACCTCAAATGAAGAGATAAAGAACTCAGCCAAGCACCAAAAGGAGTGAGAAAACTGACAGAGAACGGAGAGCGAGGAGAGATTCATGCAGAGGTCCCCTACCAGCTAACGCAGCATGGATCCACCATTTTGGACTCCTATC
>NW_004443956.1:15436247-15437484 GCF_000243295.1 Trichechus manatus latirostris | reverse complement strand
GTTGCTTTTTTCCACTTCTTTTGATTTCTTCCTTGCCTCTGGCCATCTCCCCCTCCTTTTGCTCGAGTGCCTTGCTCCGTGCGCCATCGTTCCTTCTTCCTGAGGGCCTGCAGAGCGCCAGCAATTTGTGATATACGCATTCTCACTCTCTACCCTTCTTCACCCATACTCGGCCCCCTCCGCTTCCCGCGGACACAGTCTCTTGTCTAGAAACACCAGTCCACATTAGCTCGCTCTCTGAGTGCCATTTGTTGGCTGCTAGTGGTGCTTTTTTTTTCTGCTTCTTTTGATTTCTCACTTGCCTCTCACCACCTGCCCCTCCTTTCAATCAAGTGCCTGGCTCCGTGCACCATCTTTGCTTCTTCCTGAGGGCTACAGAGCACCGGCAATTTGTGATATATGCTTTCCCACTCTCTACCCTTCATCACCCACACTCAGCCTCCTCTGCTTCCCGCGGACACGCTCTCTTGTCCAGAAACACCCGCCCGCACTGGCTGGCTCTCTGAGTGCCATTTGTTGGCTGCTGGTGTTGCTTTTTTTTTTTTTCTTTTCCTACTTCTTTTGATTCCTTGCTTGCCTCTCACGGCCTCCCCGGCCTTTCCCTAAAGTGTCTGGCTCCATGCGCCATCTTTGCTTCTTCCTGAGGGGCTGCAGAGCTCCATTCGAGTGTGGAGCTGCTTCCCGGTCTGGGCTACCGTGCTGATGGGATCCCGGGGCTTTTGTTTGTTTGTTTGTTTTGAATTGATTGTTTGTTTTCTTTTCCTTTTCTTGAGTTGGCAGCCCTTTCTGGCCAGCTGGAGCTGCGTGGCAAGGACCTCCCCTTCAGCTTCCACAGACATGCAGGGGGATTCTTGAGAGCATTTCCTTTTTCATTGTTTTTTTTTTTTTTCTGTTTTTTTTTTGGGGGGGCCTTTCTTGTTCTTTTTTTTTAATTTGTTTAGTTTTGTTTTTCCTCTTTTTCCCTTTTTGTCTGTATTCATTGCTCAGATTCTCATCCCTCTATATCTTCCTTCTCTTTCTGATCCCTGAATACCAGGCGCTGTATACCTCTACGCCTTCTAGCCAGGCTGTATTGCAACACGTGAGAGCGACTTCCCCAGACCTCATAGCTGCACCGGTGGGATCCCTGGGAACTTTGCGGTTCTTTAACCTTTCTAATTTTTATTTATTCATTCTTTTGTTTTCTTCCTCTTCACATTTCTGTTTCTCTACATTTCATAGTCTCTCATCTCTCCAT
>NW_004443956.1:15389033-15421382 GCF_000243295.1 Trichechus manatus latirostris | reverse complement strand
GGTTGGAAATTTAGTGTTGGCATTTTTGTTTTTTAAACTGTGACAGTCCTTCTTAAAATGTCCAGGTTTACCACACCCAAAATAGGTGGCAGTGGATGGATGGAGAACTGCCGCTAATACTTGTGCCTTATGAGTTTCTGTGCCAACATTTTGACATGCTCTAATCATTTCAGCTAAATTAAGATTCTGTGTCTTTAAGGGGGCTAAAACAGCTCGACAGTCAGCATTATCATTTTCATAAGCAAGCTGGAGACAAAGAACTTCAGCTGCTTGTTGATTATCTACCGTTGGGAAATGGCCGTTTGGAGGCGGTTGATAAAATCAATGTAAGGCTCGTTTGCTGCTTGGCAAATAGTGGCGAATGAGCCGGTGGGTGTTCTGGAGTCAGGGATTTTACTCCAGGCTTTGGTGGCAGCATCGGAGGCTTGACTGAATGCTTGCCTATTCATCTGACTCTGGGCCTGGGGAGTGGAATGATTCCCAACACCCAGGAGCATGTCAAAACCAACAGGGATATTATGGTTAAGATTGTCCATGGCATAAAGGTTACAATGTTCCTTGTATTCTTGACTCCATACGCTAAATTGAGCAGGGGTTAAGACTGTTCACATTAAAACGTTCCAATCCCAGGGGGTCATCTCATAGTTTTGTCCTATAGCTTCTACAATTCCTTTTGTAAAGGAACACTGTAAACCATTCTCTATCGTGCTTTTACAGAGTCCTTTAAAAACTTCAAAGTCAAGGCCATCATGATGGGGCAGTCCTGATCCCTGAATGTCAGGATAAGCAGAAAACCCCTCTTTCTCACAGCCCTCCCGCAAACATCTTTCCATAAGAGAGTCATGTTGAGAGAAATCAGCCTTGGGAGGCGTGGAAAGAGGAGGGTCATAAACATTTTCTTTATTAGGGGAGGGAGCAGTAGGGGCTGTAAAGTGAGGCGGCAGTGATGCCAAGCAATAAGAACTGAAGCTGGGATGTTCATGTCATGAATGATGTTACCGATACGTTCCCATGCTTCTACATCAAGGTTTCCCCACAGGGGTTACCAAGGACCGGCAGACTCAATTAAAAGCAGAAGTTGGGTAAGGGCTTCTTCTGACACCTTAAGCTTAGAGGCCTTTAACAATTCCAACAGCTGGGTTTTGTGTTGATGTTGCTCAGGAGAAAGAGAATTCCCCATAGCTAGGAGGAATAGGAAAATGAAGAAAAGAATGATAGGAAAGCTCCTGGCCCGAAGCCTGAAATCCCTTGAGGGAGCGTACGAGAAAGCCCCGCTGCTCCTGGGGCTATAGCAGCCCGAGATGAGAACGTCCGGGAAAGTTTCGCTTGTGGAAAAACCCCGCCGCTCCCGGGGCTGTAAGAGCAGCCCGAAATGGCCGCGTCCTGTACTTACCACCTTCAGGGATTGAGTGTGAGGATGTCTACAGCACCCTCACATGGGGCACCATCTGTCGCAGCGTCTACGGTTGTCGGGACAGCGGAGACAGTAACCAAACAACTCTTACAGAGAAATGGGGCCAGGAGGGTCACTCTGAGGAGTCAACCCCGGCCTCAGTTCCAGGAGTTTATTTATAGTCAATACAGCAAGCAGTGAAGCAAATAACAGAACAATGGGCTTTGGGTGCGGGCAAGGGAGAAGGAATTCAGGTAAACAAGCCAATCAGTAAAGGGACAATAGGTTTGGGAAAACAAGTCGTGACAAGTCTCAACATGTTGGGGACAAGTCTCAACATGTTGGGGACAAGTCTCAACATGCTGTGCAGCATAGAGGCCTGTGCGGGCTGCAGTTGTCAATAGTGCAGCCATGTTTAAATGGCATATATCCCCACAACCTTACAGCATACACGAAAACTAATTCAAAATGGATCAAGGACTTAAATGTTAAAGGTAAACCATAACGTTCTTGAAAAAAAAAAAAAGTGGTGAAACTATGTGACCTAGTTTTTTTTTTTTTTTTTTTAAATGATAGATTATCAAATACAACTACAAATTCATGAGCAGCAGAGGGAAAAATAGATACCTGGGACCTCAAAAAAATTAAATACTTACATTCATCAAAAGATTTTGTCAAGAAAGGAAAAATACAATCTATAGACTGGGGAAAAAAAAAAACCTTTGGAAACAATATATCCTATGAGGATCTAATATCCAAAACATATGTGAAACTTCCACAACTTAATGATGAAAAGATAAATAACCCGATCAAAGAACTGGCAAAGTACATGAACAGACATGTCATCAAAGAGGATATTTAAGCAGCCAGCAAATACATGAAAAGATGCTCTTCATCATTAGCCATTACAGAGATGCAAATCAAAGTTACAATAAGATACCACCTCACCCCTGCTAGAATGGCAATGATCAGAAAAACAGAAAACAACAAATGTTGGCAAAGGTGTGGGAAGACCAGAACCCTTATCCACTGCTGGTGGGAATGTAAAACGGTACAACCTTTTCAGAAAATAGTATGACAGCTCCTCAAAAAATTAGAAATATAACTATACCATATGACCCAGCAATTCCACTCCTAGATATATACCCTAGGAACCTAAAAGTAATGACATGAACAGACGTATGTACACCAATGTTCGATGCAACATTATTCACAATAGCAAAATGGTGGAAACAACCTAAGTGCTATCAACAGATGAATGGATAAACAAAATGTACAGACATACAACAGAATACTGTTGTTGTTGGTAGGTGCCATTGAGTCAATTCTGACTCATAGTGACCCTGTGGATAACAGAACAAAATATTGCCTGGTCCTGCACCATCCTCACAATCATTGCTATGTTTGAGACAATTGTTCTAACTCCAGGTCTTTGCACATTTCAATACTTTACTTTGTCTTCTCAAGCTTCCCTTTGAAATCTTTGGTTCAGTTCTTTTACTTCACCATTTTTTCCATTCACTTTAGCTACTCTATGTTCAAGAGCAGGTTTCAGAGTCCCTTCTTGACATCGTTTTTTTTTTTTTCCTTCTTTCCTGTCTTTGTAATGACCTTTTGCTTTCTTCATGTGTGATGTCTTTGATGTCATCCCACAACTAGTCTGGCCTTTGGTCATTAGTGTCCAATGCGTCAAATCTATTATTGAGATGGTCTCTAAATTCAGGTGGGATATATTCAAGGTCATATTTTGTCTCTTGTGGACTTGTTTTAATTTTCTTCAGCTTCAGCTTGAACTTACATATGAGCAAATGATGGTCTGTTCCCCTATTCAGCTCTTGGCCTTGTTTTGACTGATGATACTGAGCTTTTCCATCATCTCTTTCCACAGATGTAGTCAATCTGACTCCTGTGTTTTCCATCCGGTGAGGTCCACGTGTACAGTTACCACTGATATTGTTTAAAAAAAGGTATTTGCAATGAAGAAGACGTTGTTATTGCAAAATTCTATCATGCGATCTACCAGCATCATTTCTATCACCAAGGCCATATTTTCCAACTACCAGTCCTTTTTCTTTGTTTCTAACTTTTGCATTCCAATCACCAATAACTATCAATTCAACTTGATTGCATGTTTGATCACTTTCATCCTGCAGAAGTTGGTAAAAGTCTTCAATTTCTTCATCTTTGGCATTAGTGGTTGGTGCATAAATTTGAGTAATAGTCATTTCAATTGGCCTTCCTTGTAGCTGTATGGATATTATCCTATCACTAACAGCATTGTTCTTCAGGTTAGAGCTTGAAATGTTGTTTTTGACAATGAATGTGATGCCATCCCTCTTCAATTTGTCATTCCTTGCATAGTAGACCATACAATTGTCCAATTCAAAATGGCCGATACCAGTCCATTTCAGCTCACTAGCCTAGGATATCAATCTTTATGCATTCCATTTCGTTTTTAACAATTTCCAATTTTCCTAGATTCATACTTTGTACATTCCACGTTCTGATTAATAATGGATATTTTCAGCTGTTTCTTCTCATTTTGAGTTATGTCATATCAGCAAATGAAGGTCTCAAAAGCTTGACATCATTATGGTCAACTCTACTTGGAGGACGCAGCTCTTCCACAGTCATATTTTCAGTATCTTCCAACCTGAGGGACTCATATTCTGACACTATATCAGAAAATGTTCCACTGCAATTCATAAGGTTTTCACTGGCCAATTTTTTTAGAAGTAGATCACCAGGTCCTTCTTACCAGTCTGTCTTAGTCTGGAAGCTCCACTGAAACCTGTCCATGATGGTTGACCCTGTTGGCATCTGACATACCAGTGGCATAGCTTCCAGCATCACAGCAACACACAAGCCACCACAGTATGACAAACTGACAGATGAGTGTTGGCAATGGAATACCACAAAGCCTTAAAGAGAAATGAAGTCCAGAGACATGCTACAACTTGAATGATCCTTGAAGACATCATGCTGAGTGAAATAAGTCAATCACAAAAGGACAAGTATTGTATATTGTCTCTCTTATATGAAATGACAAGAGTAGGTAATTATATAGAAACCAATGGTTACTAGTGTTTACCAGGGGCAGGAGTGGCAAAGGGGAGGGGAAATTACTCTCTCGAAAGCAGTAAATTTTTGTCTATTGTGATAGGAAAATTGGTATCAACTAAGGGTAATGGATATACAACCTGACTAATGCAGCTGTCATCACTAAGCTGTACACTGGAAAAAAATGGTGGAATGGCAAATAAAATGTTATATATAATTTTACAACTACAACAGCGGCCAAAAAACAAAAAGGCTGTATATACTGATACTACTTAGGTACAACTAAACACCTCAGGGGGTTAGTTTTCTTGGTTCTAAGGTTTAGAATCATGGCTTTGTGGGTCTATTCAGTCAATTGGCTTAAAGATGTTTTTAGAGTTTCTGTTCTACCTTCTAGTTCAGTTAGTAGTGCCTGGGGTCTTAAAAGCTTGTGAGAAGCCACTTGAGATACCACAATTGGTCTCTAATCATCTGGAGCAGCAGAGGAAGGAGAACCAGGAACCAGAGAAGGAAATGGACTTCATGTCTAATTGCCTCCTTCTTTGTCATGAGACCAAAGGAAATGGATGGTGCCCGGCTACCATTACTGAATGTTTTGATCAAGGACCCAAAAATGTGTCCTTGATCAAAAGGAGGAAAATTATAGAATTCTTCAAATTCATATGGAAACCAGACTTACTGGATCCATTGAGACTGGAAGAACCCCTAAATCTATTGCCTGGAAATAATCTTTGTCATGGTTTGAATTATGTCCCCCCAAAAATGTGTATATCAGTTTCGCTAGGCCATGATTCCCACTGTTGTGGGGCTGTCCTCCATTTTGTGATTGTAATTTTACATTAAAAAGGATTAGGGTGGAATTGTAACACCACCCCAACCCAGATCACATCCCTGATCCAACATAAAGGGAGTTTCCCTGGGGTGTGGCCTGCACCACCTTTTATCTCCTGTAAGAGACAAAAGGAAAGGGAAGCAAGTGGAGAATTGGGGGACCTCATACCATCAAGAAAGCAGTTCTGGGAGCAGAGCACGTCCTTTGGACCAGGGTCCCTGCGCAGAGAAGCTCCTAGTCCAGGGGAACACCGAAGAGAAGAAGGCTGACAGAGAGAAAAAGCCTTCCGCTGGAGCCGACGCCCTGAATTTGGACTTCTAGCCTACTACACTGTGAGAAAATAAATTTCTCTTTGTGAAAGCCATCCACTCATGGTATTTCTGTTAGAGCAGCACTAGATAACTAAGAAAATCTTTAAACCTTAAACTGTAATTACCCCATGAAGCCATCATTAAACTACAGTTTAGTTCAATTAATAATGTTTGCCTTGATCATTGTGCTCTTATAAAGAATCATCTATATGAGTTAAATCAACAATTGTTAAGCTAAAGCACAGATGAAACTTTAGGGGGCAGAGAGTCTAGATTAATGGTGGTAAACAATATGGGTAGAAATAGAATGGTGATACAATGTGAAGTATGTAAACAATGTCATTGAACTGTACATGTAGAAATTGTTGAATGGATTATGTTTGGTTGTGTATATTGCCACACACACCCCTCAAAAAAAAAGTGGTTATCAGTTTCCTTACCTATGTACCTTTTACCAAAGTCAAAAGGTCTTACTTGTTCCCTGAGAAACCTGCTCACAGTGTCACAGTCTCAGCTAGCACTCTGGGCTGCCCAAGAAATCCATGCACCTCCAAGATTAATTCTGCAACTAACAACTCCTCCTCCCTCCACCTTCATCCTTCCTCCACCTTCCTGCCACCACTTTCCCAAACACAGAGCGTCGTTTTCTCTAATCATACCCAATGGAAAGTGTCAATAATTTTCTTATACTAGGTAACCGCACACATGCTCTCCATGTGAGGCAAAGAGCCATTTTATTTATCTCCACTACTCAGTTCTACAGTCTCATGGAGGCAGTCAGAAGCAGATGTTCAAATCACTTGGCCTTTTATAACAGATGCATCCAGTGACTGTTCATACATGCAGGCACCAGTGATCTAACAGCCCAGCACCCATCACTCTCTCTGATGGGTGATCACTCTCTGCCTGCATGCCCTGCTTTCTTTTTTTAATATTCATCACCCTCGACATATTTTACTGTTTTTTGTTTTTTTTTTTAATCTCTCTCACCACTAAAATGTGTAAGATCTAGTGGAGTGAAGTTTTTTTTTTCACTGTTATATGAAGAGCACCGGGTACATAATAGCTATGAATAAATTTGTTCAAAGTAGGAATAGGAATAAAGTGTTTAAAAACACAATCACCAGCTTTCTCTCTTCTGACATGATAACCTAGCATGGGAGACAGACAAGTAATTAAATGATTATTTGTATACCCATAATTGTGACAATTACCTTGATTTCTCCTTTTGAAGTAACGTACTCAATTGAAAAAATCATTTAAATTTCTAGCTGTGTCTTTAATTTTATCTCAGATATAACTGTGTAATGATTGTTAGAAATTGCACATGTAGAGAAACAGTAGAACCCCCAGGCCCTGACAGAGTCTATTACCTTAAAATAGTGCTAAAATGGAATTAATATTATAGTCTTTGTTTATCTAAAAGTAAATTATAGAGGGAGCATATAGAAAAAACAGATCTGCAAATGGTTGTAAAATGTGCTTTTAAAGTGTGTAATTACTAAGAAAGAGACATAAATAACAAAAATAGACAGAAGTGAAAAGGATCAGTAATGCAGGGTCATTGAGAACAAGAATAATTATCCCTCCACATCCCCATAGCTTCAGAGAATGCCAGGGTATTAAGCCACAGAACAACTCAATGCTCTAAAGAAGATCCTTAGTCTATAAGACTGGTTAAAGTTCAATATATTTTGATTAATGATTCTTCATTTGTAAGAATTTTTTCATTCCAAATTATTACAATTAGAAGTTTGTGTGCTTAAAGACTGATTATTTCCTATAAACAAGGTGTCAATATATTAATACCTAGTAATCCTTTGCAGATTAGAAGATTGGGCAAATCTTAACAAGATAACAGTAGGAGAACCTCCAGTCTGGAAGTCAGAGTTCCTGAGCCCAAGTCTTGTGTGAAAGTAGATTTCTTCAATAACTGTTACAAGAGCTGGACTTCAGGGAGAGGGATAGGGCATTGTTCAGTAACACTTCTTCAGCTTCTGATGTCTGTGGAGGAAGTAATTCAACGATAGTCAAATTATCCCATCTATTCTTTTTCCAGGCATATATATTCTGGTTTTATTCTTTTAGAAGACTCTAAAGGGATGGAGTACAGCTACTACTGAACTTACAAATCCTGTTATTAAGGTGATGCCACATCCACCCTCTGGCCAAGAAACTCAGGGCTTTGATTTTTTCCTTCCTAATAGTTTGTCCGCATTGATCATTCTATTCCTCCATCATCAGTTATCACTTTCTACCACTGTTCTTTCTCTAACCCTTCTTCTATTTCCTCCTGCTTTCATTATCAACCGCTTTCTTTTCTTGCACAACGAGAATTATATTACACTTGCTAAACCACCTTACTAGGTTTTATAGATGCTCGCATGCATACGTCATATCATCTGCCTTCCGAGCAAATTACAGGTGGTCCCCTTTGACTGAGCAGTAGGTTTAAACTCATCTAGGGAGAGAGACTATAAATAAAGAGACATTGAAGGGATAAGAATTGCAGAGACAATCTCTAATTCCCAAACTTTCCTTCCAGGGCCTGGGAGATGAGGCTTACAGAAACGGTGCTTATTTATTAAAGAGTTTTTTGTAATAATTGCATGACATTTGTCTCAGGTAAAGAGACACTGAAATGAATATAGCCAAGTAATCTGTGGTGTCTTCTGTGTGGGATGAATACAGATACCTATAAATCTTCTAGACACGACAAGACAGCATCAATAAACTTGAATGATTGCACAGCACTAACATGATTAGGAAGAATTAATCCAATAGAATTAATCTGCAGTGATAGGTGTCTTGTCCATAAGAGCCTTGTCAGCACTTCAAATATTTCACCACTAACAAAGATTGACCATTTGGGAAGACTAAATATATGTAGTCAGATGCAATCTGACAAGATCTAGTAAGATAAATCAACCTATCCACTCTAGGGGAAGGGGGTCTGTTAGGAAAGCAGAACGGGAAGCCTAGCTAATCTCCCCAGACTCCTAAAGTCCAACAAAGGTTAATTTCACAAACATAGCTGATCAGGAAGTGATCCAGAATGACTTTCCTGTGTGAAGGAGACAGTCTAGACCAGTGCTACTCAAAGTGTGGCCTACTGACTGGCACTGGTTTGCAAATTTATTCCAGTTTATGAGGAGATAGGGAGTTTGTACCACAATACTGACATTTTTTTTTCATAGTAAGACTTTCTCAATGAAGTATTGCATTGATTTGCATTTTAGTACAAGCTCCTTATCTCATGAAGGAATAACAATTTCTTGCATTCAAATCTCAGCCTCTGTGTCTCATCAGAGCATTTCTTCCTGATTCAGCCCAGCCCACCTCCTCTGCAAAACCCTGCAATATCTCCATTACTTGTATGTCACTAAAATGTAAGTTGCATGAGGGCAGAACCTTGATCAGTTTTGTTCACCACGATGCTCCCCAAAACTGTAACACTGCCTGGCACACACACAAAAATCTTCAGTCTAACCTATGATGTTCCTCTGCCCACAGAAAAATGAGTAGCTTCCCAATGTCTGCTAATAAAGTTGAAATAATGAGCCCCCACTAACACTCCTCCCTTCCGCCTCGTTTGCTGCTTCGCCATCTTTGCTAACCACGTCTTGTTAAGTCCTAGCAGTTGGTGGCTGTGCACACCAAGGGGATTGCATCCTTACCTGACCCCAGATCGTGGGAAGGGAAGATATTCACCAGCCCACAGTTTCACCTGAGCCCTTTTAAGAAGAAAGAAGTCCCACAATGCAGATATCCTATGAAGAATGAGTCAGCATTTGGACCTCCAAATTTGGGAATAGGAGGGCTCGGGGCGTAGAGTTTCAGGTGCCAATCCCAACCCCCCACCCCCGCTCTCCCCCCAGACTTTCAGAAATAAAAGGTCTCCGATTCCCTCAGGCAGGGAGCTCACGGTGTTTCAGCCTCTAGGCCCCACTTTACTCCTTGTCTGCACAGACTGTAAATTTGCCCCTTTGTCTGTCTTATTTCAGTTGGCTAATAGGACAGGACAAGAACCTGAGAGGCATTCGGTTACAACATAGCATGACATTCAAGGTCCTCCATGATATGGCCTAACTCATCTTTCCAAACTTATCTCCCACCATACTACCTATCACCTCCCCTGGATGTACTGCTAAATTGTATCTTACACATGCTTACATTCTTTCTTTTGTCCATTTGTCCATCTATACCAGTCAAAATCCCACACATGTTCAAGGTCTCCCTCACAGACCACCTCTTCCATTAATCTTCCTATACACTCTTTCCTTCAGTCCTCACTTTCCTCAGATTTCTGACACAAAATTTCCTGCTCCCATTCTCCCAGCGAAAGCCCCTAGTGGCGCAAATGATTTGCTCTGGACTACTAGCCTAAAGGTTTGCAGTCCAGATCCACCCAGTGGTACCTCAGAAGAAAGGTCCGTCAGTCTGCTTCCATAAAGATTGCAGCCAACAAAACCCTACGGAACAGTTCTACTCTGTAACACACGAGGTCGCCATGAGTTGGAATTAACTTGATGGCAACAGGTTTGGCTTTTTAGGGTTTTTTTTGTCTTGTTTTGTATTTTTGTACTCCCAACACTTACCCTCTCCAGAGAAGCCTGATTTCAGGAGTCTGTAAGTATGCTTTTAATTTTTTTTTTTACTTTACAAGGATACCGCAAATATGGTCCCCTTGTAAAACACCCACCTACCCACACACATACATACACTTCAGATTAGTCTCCAACCCTGGTCCTCTCCCCAGAGTTAACCACTGTCATCAGTTTGATACAAATTCTTCCAGATATTTTATTTCTGTCAGCACTTATATCCAGATATACGTACCTATAGGAGATACATAGTGATAATTGGTTTCGGTTTGTTTGAAGGGAGCCTAAGGTGAGGGTGTTATACACTCTACATATCATTCTACAAGTTGCTTTTTCACCTATTTCCTCTTTAAGTTATATTTCCCATTCTTTACTGGCATCTACAGCTATGTTTTCTAACTATAGCATGTACTCCACAGTATACATATCCCATAGTTTAGACTTTCATTTATTGATGGACTCTTGTATTCTTTCTGATTTTTGCTGTAACACACAATGCTGCTATTAACATCCTTGCACCTGACTCCTTGTACTCATGTGTAAGTGTTCCTCCAGGATAGATAACAAGAAACAAAATTGCTTTTTTTTTTCCATTTTAATTGATACTGTTAAACTGCTTTTAAAGGAGCCCTGGTGGTGCTGTGGTTAAGAATTATGGCTGCTAACTAACAGCTCTGCAGGTCAAATCCACCAGGCGCTCCTTGCAAACTCTATGGGGGCAGTTCTACTCTTTTCTATAGGGTTGTATAAGTCGGAATCGACTCGATGGCAATGGGTTTGGTTTTTTGTTTTTTTTTTTTGGATTTGGTACCACTTTTTCCATTTACCAGCACTGTATGCATGTCCTCACTCCTGAATATGCCTACCTCATTCTTCTTTTGACCTTTTTGCTCCACCTCACACCGGGGATTTTCATGTGACGTCTGGCACGTTGGCCAGGCACCTGCCTATCTCAGCTTCTGAGAGCTTTCCTCCAGCCTCTCCTCTGCCAGGTTCCTTGCCAAACCCACTAGAACATTCCTTCCTGGTTCATAACATCCCACCTCCTCTGCCCCACCCTGGAATACGTCCATAACTTGAATGTCACTAAAATGTAAGTCCTATAAGAGTACAACCTTGGTCTGAAAAATCCTGAAAATTTAGGGAACACATACATCTAGTAGTACGTTAGAGCCTTACTACTCAAAGTGTGGTCCCCAGACCAATGGCATTGGCCTCACAGAGCCTGCTAGAAATGCAGACTCTCAGATCCCACCCCAGACCTAGAAATCAGAATCTGCATTTGAACAAGGTGCCCAGGTGATTCAAATGTACATTAAAGTTCAAGAATCACAGCTCTAAAGGAGGACATGTTCTCTCACAGAGCTCTGTAGTGATTACACAGTTTATTATTAAATGATCCTAAGAAAGTGAAGAAGAAAGTATAAACCACTAAAGAAATGGATTTTATCCCTTGAAAGCTGGAGGCAGATTGTTGCAGGCTGCCTTGAATTCCACATCTGCAGCAAAGACCTGAGTGTTTTCTCCGCAGAATTGTTTATGTAGGTTCGAAAATGGAGCTACCTAAAAGCTAACTGCATTTTAGCAGTGTGTGCTGGGCCCTGGTGGGTTTATTAAGTCATATTGGGATTGCAAAAAACTTTCAGAAATAGAGGAACTGCCCTGCTGTAGTCAGGAACTACTTGTCACTTAAATCTTCAGAAAAGAAATGCTGAACTCAGCATTTGTCTCCTCCCCCAAATAAGCCATGCCGAAATTTACTTTAATATCTTTATACCGCTTCTGAGAAACACTCTGTTCTTCAACACTCCAAGGACCAAAAGAACGCTCATACCAACCACCTTATACTCAAGATGCATGGGAATGCATATTTGCATCCAATATGCAATTGGACACAAGGACAATTTTTGGACCGTGAACTGCAAACAAATGCTCAACGAGAAAAGAAGTTGATATTGTTCCTCAGTCTTATCTCATCATGACCCCTCATACAACTTGCCTGTCATCGGCAGAAACCAGTAAAGGACTAACTGGATATTATTGGTGGGGAAATGGAAGCACAAAGAGGCTATAACTTGCCAAATGTCCCATAGCTATTGTTTTAGTCTCCTAATACTGCTATAATAAAATATCACAAAGTAGATGGCTGTGAAGAACAGGAATTTATTTTCTCACAGTTCTGGAGGCCAGAAGTTTAAATTCAGGGCATCAGCTGGGCCACTTTGGCTATAGATGAATCCTCACATGCTGTCTTCCTCCTGCGTGTGGTTCTGTTTCCAAGTCTGCCCTTCTCTTTTGTGAGCCACCACTCAAAAGGGATTAGTATTAGGACCCACTTTCCTCCAGTATGACTTCATTAGTGTAACTGATAACATCTGCAAAGAAAAACCCTATTTCCCCAAACAAGGCTACACTGACCAGTGCGGAGGTTAGGACTTCAGTATATCTTTTTGGAGACACAATTTAATCCATAACAGCTATAAGTGGTGGAACTAGAATACAGAATCAGCTACTCAAAACCATGATGCTACTCAGTGTGATGAAGAGATACTGCAGTGATGTTATAAGAGGTTAGAAGTAGGGGAGATCATCATGGGTACTAGTTGTTAGAATATTTGGAGGAGTTGAAATAGGCCCTCATCTTAAGATGAGAGCTTTATATACTTCTCTGCAGGCTCAGCTGTGTCTTCCGTCTTCTGTCACACAGTAGACCTTCGACTTTTGTCTGTCTACTTCGCTAGAAAGTGAGCAGTTCAAGTGCAAGGACAAAGTTTTATTTATCTTTGTGCTCCAAGTGTGTCCAGCACACAGTCCCCAATAGCTATTTTAAGATGAACTAGAGAAGCTCCTTGAAAATAGGAAGTGTATGATCACCACAAAGTTGCCCTGAACATCTGTAAATATTTGAGGACTACACTAATTCTGCTCCTGGTTGGTTGGATTTATGAGTTTTATTTTCCTGTCACTTGAGCTTACTTTTAATAGCCTACAGTTCCTCTTCCTTCTCAGCTGTTTGCATTTTTAAGGCTATGTAAAGAAATGAACAAAGAAGGAGAAAGAGACCACCTGTGTTAGAAATGCCAAATGGAGAGAGTTTCGCTAACAACTTAGAAGGTTCAAAGGTAAACAGATGAGGATCCAGATAACAATTTTTGAAATTTTTTGAGGAAGTGGCTAAACATCCATCAAGAAACACATTAATAAGATCCTTAAAATCAAGGATGGCAAGACTTCAGCTCACTTATATTGGACTCATCATCAGGAAAGACCAGTCACTAGAAAAGGACATCATGGTTTGAAAAGAAGAGGTTCAGTGAAAATGAGAGAAACTCTCAATGAGATGGATTGACACAATAGCCACAACAATGGGCTCAAACATACCAATGATCATGAAGATGGTGCAGCACCGAGCATTGTTTCATTGTGTTATACATAAGGTCATTATGAGTCAGAGCTGACTTGACAGAAACTAACAACAGAGGCATTAGACAGGCTCACAGATGACCCGCATACACTTCTGGGGTCCCCACTCCTTCATCAAATTCATGTTTCTCAACCTTTCGGGGATCCTAGTACAATGACATGTAGGAATGAGATACCCTAAGAATGCACCATGTCCACAGCAATTTAGCCACCTCAAACTCCAAAAGGGTAGAGTGCAATTTAGAAGCCAAGGCTAGTTTCGAAGGCACAAGAGAGCAGACTCTTTTGTAGTGTTGTTTATATTTAATCATCAGCTTTTTTAGCCATTAAGGTTGAAGGAACTGGAGAAACACACACATGTATCCCCTAATGAGCAAAACTCAGTCTTTAACAGGCCTACATAGAAAACTTAGAAGAGAAAAAAACTCATTTCTCTCTCAGCTCTGTCTTGCTGGGCCTCTTTACTGACCTTCACAAAATCTTCAAAATTTTTTAGAACAGCTGATCAAGATAGTGGCAGATTAACCAGAATCCAAATCAATCCTGAATGAGCCAAGATTCTTCTCCTACCCACCCCTTTCAGAGGAAGGAAACAAAGCAGATAAAGTATCAGGATCATCACAAGAATTTGCCTTAAAAAAATCCATCTCTCAGAGTCTGTTACTATTCAAGTGCCATTCAGATACACCAACTTCCTATGACCTTCTCTGACCACTTCTCATCCCTGGCAGTTATTCCCTCCTCTCAAGCCCTAAAAATTTTGATGTGTTTTATATCCAGATTCACAGCTAGACTCTGTGCTCCTCTCAGACTCATCTTCTATTACCAGTGTCCAGCAGGACCTGGACCTTAGCTAGTAAGGCACTAACTTATATGACATAAACATTCTGGACTCGGCACACATACAGCATGATCTTGTACATAAAAATTTGCTCCTACAGGAGAGGAACTCAAGACTCATCACCACACTCAGTCCCTCCCAGACTCTCCACCTCTCTCCACTCCAGCCGCAGCCACTCTGCTGCAAATACTACCCTGCTCTCTCCTTCACTTCTGTTCCTGTGGAGGCATTCTGACTCATAGCGACCCTCATAGAGCTGATAGTTTTAAGGGAAGTAGCACATCTAGAAGCACCTGGTATCTGTATCTAGACTATAATACACACTACTAAAGTGAAGGCACTCTGTGTCATTTTTTTCTTCCTCTCAGCACTGACTGGCAGTATGAAATTGCTCACATCATTTACTATCTCTAGCACATTTCCTCATAAGTAGCTCAAAAGTCCCTTCCAGCCCAGGCCATCTCTAGTTTCTCATAGTATTTGCAGCATTATAGGCTTCCCCCCACCCCCACTCACAAAACATGCTACTTCATATTGTTAGATGTGTTTTATATATAGATGTCTTGTCTCTTCAAAAGAATTTGGAGACTCTTTAAGGCCTGAACCTGCCTTATTCTCCCAACTACATCTTACAAAGTACTGCTGCTACTACCATTTACCTCGTGTTTATTATATACCAGACACTGGGGTACACATTCATATGCATGTAGTCAATAAATGCTGGCTGAATAAATAAATCCATACAACAATTATCATATGAAGTCAGAAACATTATGCCTACTCTCTAGGTTCAGAAATTGAGGCTCACACAAATAACATGCTCAAGATCAAAGAGCTAACTGTTAGAGCCTGGATTCACATCCAAAGCTATCTGATGGCAAAACCCCATGCTGCAGTGTCTCCCACTGTTTGATAATACTGTAGATACTCCAGTTCCCTGCATTTGGCTAATTGCAAACTGATCTCTCAGTGACATCTCTTCGTGTGTAAGTGTTGCGGTGTAAGGGGCAGGAGAGGTGGGGACAGCTTATCCCTTTTACATTTTACTGTTTTATCTTTTGGTTAAAATAAATAATATCCCATTTCAAGGATTTTTTCCCCTTTGCCCCGTCCAATCATGGCAAAAATAAACCTTATTAATGCATTTTAACTTTCATTCTTGGAGTTCTTAAATTATTAAGAAGTTAATAATTATCTGGCTCCAGGCTTTTAAGAGAGCTCTTTAGATCTGCATTCTTGATCACAGCATCCATCACCAGGAATGTTACTAAATCCCATTTGTCATTCTTCCTATGACATTACAAGCTCTAATATATTTAAAATGCATTCATGCCAATGGAAGCCTCTTCTTCCCTCTGAGGAGGCATAAGCAAAACTCTTCCTAACAGACCTCTTTACCAATGCATGCCTCCTCCATCAGATAAGACCCCACCACGGTCAGTGGGAGCAGTCAGAGAACCAGGTGTAGGCTGCGAGGAAATTGTAGAAATTTTAAGAGCTGAAAAAGACCCGAGAGATCATTGAACTAACTCCCAACTATAAACCCAAATATCCTAAGAGCTGGGGAAGTTAAGTAAGGACTAAGGACCACAGACTAGTTTCCTGGTAAGAGCACTATAGACCTAAGCCAGTGTCAGATGGGAGACAGACACATACAGGGACAGCCAGAAGGTTAGATCTTTAGACACTCCCCTCCACTCTCAACAGTGATTTGCATCAGCATGTCCCCACCTCCCACTTCCTACCACAGACCTCTGGAGATCCTGGCCTAGGTGTGACAACCTAACTTCTTAACTTTTCTCCCCAGTTAACTCCACCTGCTGCAGAATGAGAATGATAGATAGCTCAACATCTATTGAATTCCTCAAGCCATACATTCTGACAGAATTGGGAAAATTCCAATGTGGTATTTCTTAGTCCTGTGGTCAGTCAGAGGTTGGTGGGTACACCCAGTTCGGGTTTAGCTGCTAACCCAGTGAGCAGCACCATGGACAGAAAGCAGAGGAAAGTTTACTCTGCAGGAGGCACTAAAAGCTACTCTGGAGGAGTCAGAAATATAAATTCCAGGAGCAAAGCCCAGTCAGAAACCAGAGAGAATTGAAAAATGTCTGGTACAAAGATAAAAAAAATCCTGGAGGGATTGCAGAGATTACTGCCACCATCAAGAACTTGAAGGATGCAGGGGTGATTCCCACCACATCACCATTCAACTCGCCTATTTGGCCTGTGCAAAAAACAGATGGGTCTTGGAGAATGACAGTAGATTATCGAAAACTTAACCAGATGGTGACTCCAATTGCAGCTGCTGTTGCAGATGTAATTTCACTGCTTGAGCAAATTAATACATCTCCTGGTACCTGGTATGCAGCTATTGATCTGGCTAATGCCTTTTTCTCCATTCCTGTTTCAAAGGACCACCAGAAGCAGTTTGCCTTCAGCTGGCAAGCCAACAATACACCTTCCCTTGCCTACCTCAGAGCTACATTAACTCTCTAGCCCTATGTCATAATTTAGTCCACAGGGACCTTGATTGCCTTTCCCTTCCACAAGACATCACACTGGTCCATTACATTGATGACATTATGCTGATTGGACCTAGTAAGGAAGAAGTGTCGATGACTCTGGACTTATTGGTAAAACATTTGTGTGCTACATGGTGGGAGATTAATCCCACAAAAATTCAGGCACCTTCCACTTCAGTGAAATTTCTAGGGGTCCAGTGGTGTGGGGCATGTTGAGACATTCCTTCTAAAGTGAAGGATAAGTTATTGCATCTTGCTGCTCCCACAACTAAAAAGGAGGCACAATGCCTAGTGGGCCTCTTTGGATTTTGGAGGCAACAGATTCCTCATTTGGGTGTGCTACTCCGGCCTATTTATCAAGTGACTTGAAAAGCTGCTAGTTTTGAGTGGGGACCAGAACAAGAGAAGGCTCTGAAACAGGTTCAGGCTGCCGTGCAAGCCACTCTGCCACTTGGACCATATGATCCAGATGACCCAATGGTGCTTGAAGTGTCAGTGGCAGATAGAGATGCTGTTTGGAGTCTTTGGAAGGCCCCGATTGCTGAATCACAGCACAGACCCTTAGGATTTTGGAGCAAAGCTCTGCCATCCTCTGCAGATTAACTACTCTCCTTTTGAGAAACAACTTTTGGCTTGTTACTGGGCCTTAGTAGAGACTGAACACTTAACCATGGGACACCAAGTCACCACGAGGCCTGAGCTGCCCATCATGAACTGGATGTTGTCTGACCTACAGAACCATAAAGTTGAATGTGCACAGCAGCACTCCATCATTAAATGGAAGTGGTATATTCGAGATCGGGCCTGAGCAGGACCTAAAGAAACAAGTAAGTTGCATGAGGAAGTGGCCCAAATGCCCATGGTCTCCACTCCTGTCACATTACCTTCCATCTCCCAGTCTGCACCTATGGCCTCATGGGGAGTTCTTTATGATCAGTTGACTGAGGAAGAGAAAACTCATGCCTGGTTTACAGATGGTTCTGCATGATATGCAGGTGCCACTCGAAAGTGGACTGCAGCAGCACTACAACCCCTTTCTGGGAACTTCCTGAAGGACAGTGGTGAAGGGAAATCCTCTCAGTGGGCAGAACTTCAAGCCATGCACCTGGTTGTTCACTTTGCTTGGAAGGAGAAATGGCCAGATGTGCAATTATATACTGATTCATGGGCTGTGTCCAATGGTTTGGCTGGATGGTCAGGGATTTGGAAGGAACATGATTGGAAAATTGGAGACAAGGATTTATGGGGAAGAGGTATGTGGATAGACCTCTCCAAATGGGCTAAAGAAGTGAAGATATTTGTGTCTCATGTGAATGCTCACTAAAGGGTGATCTCAGCAGAGGATGATTTTAACAATCAAGTGGATAGGATGACACATTATGTGGAAACCACTCACCCTCTTTCCCCAACTACTCCCACCATTGCTCAATGGGCTCATGAACAAAGTGGCCATGGTGGCAGGGATGGAGGTTATGCATGGGCCCAGCAGCATGGACTTCCACTCACCAAGGTTGACATGGCCACAGCCTCTGCTGAGTGCCTAATCTGCCAGCAACAGAGACCAACACTGAGTTCCCAATATGGCACCATCCCTCGAGGTGATCAGCCAGCAACCTGGTGGCACGCTGATTACATTGGACCACTTCCGTCATGAAAAGGGCAGTGTTTTGTCCTTACTGGAATAGACACTTACTCTGGATATGGATTTGCCTTCCCTGCACGCAATGCTTCTGCCAAAACTACCATCCGTGGACTTACAGAATGCCTTATCCACCATCATGGTATCCCACACAGCATTGTCTCAGATCAAGGGACTCACTTCACAGCAAATGAAGTGCAGCAGTGGGCCCATGCTCATGGAGTTCACTGGTCTTACCATGTTCCCCATCATTCTGAAGCAGCTGGATTGATAGAACGATGGAATGGCCTTCTAAAGACACAATTATGGCGCCAGCTAGGTGGCAATACCTTGCAGGGTTGGGGCAATGTTCTCCAGAAGGCTGTATATGCTTTAAACCAGCGTCCAATATATGGTGCTGTTTCTCCCATAGCCAGGATTCACGGGACCAGGAATCAAGGGGTGGAAATGGGAGTGACACCACTCACTATTACCCCTAGTAACCCACTTCCAAGATTTTTGCTTCCTGTTCCCTCGACCTTATGTTCTGCAGGCCTAGAGGTCTTGGTTCCAAAGGGAGGAATGCTCCCACCTGGAGACACATCACTGATTCCATTGAACTGGAAGAAAGCCACCTGGCCACTTAGGGCTCCTTATGCCTCTGGCTCAACAGGCAAAGAAGGGAGTTACCATACTGACTGGTGTGATTGATCATGATTACCAAGAGGAAATCAAACTGATATTACATAATGGAAGTAAAGAAGAGTATGACTGGAATGCAGGAGACTCCTTGGGGCATCTCTTAGTATTACCATGCCCTGTGATTAAAGTCAATGGAAAACTACAGCAACCTAATTCTGACATGACTACTAATGACACAGACCCTTCAGGAATGAAGGTTGGGGTTACCCCACCAGGTAAAGAACCATGACCAGCCAAGGTGCTTGCTGAGGGCAAAGGAAATACAGAATGGGTGGTTGAAGAAGGTAGTTCTAAATACCAGTTATGGCCACGTGACCAGTTGCAGAAACGGGGACTGTAATTGTTATGAGTATTTGTACTTTGTATGTGTGCATCAAATATTTTTGTTTCCTTCACTTATAAAATATAAGCTGTAAATGGGGCTAGTGCATTTTCAATTGTATGCGTGTCAGTTGTATCGTGTTAGGCGCAAGTATGACTTTCTCATTGTGTTTATTCAGAGATTATGTATGGTTTAAGGAGATGAGTACATGTGCCAAGTTGACAAGGGGTGGACTGTGATGGTTAAGACTGTGTGTCAACTTGGCTGGGCCGTGATTCTCCGTGTTTTAATGTAATCACTCCCATGATTGAATATACTGTGAGCAGCCAATCAGATGAAAGGGAGTCTCCTTGGGGCTGTGGCCCGCATCTGTATATAAGCAGACGTTCTGGCTTTTTGCTCTTTCTGGATCCTGTGGCTGCTTCCTGTCGTCTCATCTCCCGTTCTTGGGACTTGAACTGTCAGCTTATCTGCTGAACCTGGGATTCATTGATCTGCACAGCCTGTGAGCAGGAGCCCTGCTCTCCGACCTTCCAGTCTTGGGCTTGCCAGCTTCTGCAGCTGTGTGACTTGGGAGAGGCCTCTACCCTGATCCACGAACTTGGGATGTTCTAGCCTGTACAGTCGCATGAGCTGTTTTCTTGATATAATCTCTCTCTATATATATATTTATACACTTTACTGGTTTTGCTTCTCTAGAGAACCCAGCCTAAGACACCCTGTCTCTCTGCTCACCTCTCTTTCACATATCAAAAGAGATTGGCTCAAGACACAATCCAATCTTGTAGATTGAGTTCTGCCTCATTAACATAACTGTCACCTATCCCACCTCATTAACATTGTAGAGGTAGGATTTACAACATATAGGAAAATGACATCAGATGAGAAAATTGTGGACAATCACACAATACTGGGAATCATGGCCTAGCCAAATTGATACACATCTTTTTGGGGAATGTGATTCAATCTATGACAGGGAGTCTCCAGGAAAGAAACCCTCACAATAGGATTCTGAGCTTATGTTGCTGAAATATTTGAGGAAAGCATGGTTAACCTCCTTACCAGGGAGAAGTGAAACTGTGGTCATTGGTGGCATGCGCTAGTATTATGATTACTCGACTCATTAACTGCTGAAGCCATGGACTGAAGTGCAGCAAGAAGGCAAGGCTTTAGGAGGTCAAGTGGCTTCAGCAGTTGGTCACTACATGGAGAGTAGTGATAAAATATTGTAGGATTTACTGTAAAGTAATTGTGATTCCTGATCTCAGTAGAAATAATGGAATCTCTTAGTAATGGAAGCCAATTGGCAGTGTAACCATCAGATAAGGTGGATGACATTACCACAGTGAACCACAGGGACAAAGTGGTAATCAGAGTGTTTTGACCTTCAGGGTCATGTATCAGTGGCTTATTGTTCACAGAATCCCAAGGAAGAAAATAAATAAACACCTACTAATAAGGTGCTACTTGACACATATTGGTGGGAAAATCCTAGGACTTATGAACAGAAACCTAAATCTAGTCATTGTCACAGAGAATCATCATTTCTTATACAGTTCTCAGACCTTTGCCAGATCTTGGACTCAAAGGAGAACAGACCCTTTTGAGGAAGGACCTTACCTTGCAATATGACCACAGATGCGTATAAATCTTCTCTCAAACTTTTCAAGAGAGTTCTTCCATCATTTATCAGAGTTACTTTCCGGTAGTGAAAAGGTGAGTTAATATATAGTCAGGGCCCCAGTCCAGCTCACTGTGGCCCTTTGGAATTGCAGACTATTACTGCGGCTATTCCTCTAGTATATAGGGGCATAGATATACTTAGTAACTAGCAAATAAATTTCCTACATTTTTTTCTGCCCCTTAGAGTGATGATTTTATAGTAGGAGAAGCCAACTGGAAGCCTTTGCCAAGATAGTAATCCAAAAGCAATACCACATCACTGGGAGAAGTTCAAAGTTTTGTTTTGTTTTGTTTTTACCACCAACCACTTGAAAGATGCAGTGATAGTAGTTCCAACCATATCTCTACCTACCATATGACTCTTACGCTACAGACTGGAAAATCAAAGTAAAGGCTCTAGTTATGTCCATCCCATTTATGCACTTGGAGACAGAGAAATGATCATAGGATGAATCTACAGATGCATTCACTGTGAAATGGACTTGGGCCAGAATTGCATTTCTCATCTGGCCTTCATAAACTTCATGACATCAGTGTCAGTCCAGGCTCTGCATCCAACATCCCTCAAAAGTTCTGAATATATCCTTTACCCCAGTGTATAGCTCTTCTGGAAAATGGCCATATGTCCCTTTTGGAAAGGGTTGGAGTAATATTAGTTTAAACATCTGTGGTGAAATTACAAGGTGCTTCTTCAAGGGTATTCAGCCTTCCATTCAATCTTTAATAACTGAGTGTCACAGCTGGCTCAGATATGGAAAGTAGGCAAGGGATCAAAGTATTTCATTGTGTGCTTACATTTTTTCTGATCATATAAGCCAAGCACTATAGTCAGCTCATGTATCTTATCCTAGAATAATCATAGTTCATTGGCCATTACCACAGATTTCTATGGGTCAGATAATCTTGGTCACCAGTCCAGCCTTTTGCCATCATCACAAATCCTTATGGTTTAGGGATCCTTGGTGAGCTGTCCAGCCTTGTTGCCCATCATGGTATTGACATCCACTGGTCTAGAATACTGAAGAGATGCCATTTGGTCTCTGCTATTGTAGAATCCTATCATTCCTATTGAACGCAGGCAACCCAACTCAATAGTAGGATATTCTGTTAGCTTTGGTCTAACCCTACTCCTCACTTATCAACTATCTCGTTATCTGACATTTCACATTTACAATATTTAAAAATCTACTATTTGACTATTTTTCATATTAACAACGTACATCTGGCAGTAACGAATGTTGAGGTGTAAGGCAAGAGTAACACTGGCTGTGACGGTTAAGGTTATGTGTCAGCTTGGCTGGGCCATGATTCTCAGTGGTTTGGCAGTTATGTAATGATGTAATTTGTCAGTTATGTAATGATGTAGTCATCCGTCATTTTGTAAGCTGATGTGGTCATCCTCACTTTCCCATAATTCTGATTTTCATGTAATGACCTGGTGTTTGGAACCTAACCATTTTCATAAATGAGGAGTGGGTGTATAGAGGACAGCCACTACTGAATTCTTAAAGATGCTGGTGATCCTGTCTCTATTGTAGTTCTTACTGCCTTAGTGAATAAGTATCTGCTGGGCTTTCTTAAGGAACAAGAGTCAGGTCATGAGTTCTCCACTCATGTAATAAATCTACTCTAAAATGCACTTCTCTGAGCCTATTGACCTGTTCTACAATACCTTGACAATGTAATTCTGGCATCTCACCCTCATATACTGTGGCTTCACATCCAAATATCAAGTAGCCATCTCAGCTGTTTTTTAGGGCCAGTTCCAAGAGTTCTTGCCAATACTTTATAAATCAAAAAAGAATGCTCCCACATCAATCAACTCTCCTTTGTATTTTACCACTCCTAGTCCATCAACTTCAATAGCCACTCCCACACAGTCCTAGTCCTATCAGTTCACATCATTCAGGTTCTACAACTTTTCATTGGGTAGAAAATCTCCTTCCATCAGAGAAACTATGTTTTCTCACTTAGGTTATGTTGAAACCTGACTCAGTTATTGTTCTGGAGGCAATCAGGGGAGGCAGGGGTATAGCTTGATGAAGAATTGTATCATCTTGCAAGGCCTTCAGTAAGGTCTTTACATGGTCTTCAGGTAAGGGGTAGACTGACATCCTCTGGGAAGAGGAACAGGGATGCTCCCCTCCAGCCTTGAGGCTTCAAGGAATATGAGTGTTCAAATCCCTCAGGGGCATCCTTCCAAAGTCCCTATTCCAGGTATCAGCATAGGAAACTCATCAAAGTTAAACACTGAACCTACTTTGAAGTCCTGCTACCTATGACTAAATCTTTGGCCTAATTTTCTGCATGGTTTGCCCTCTAGTTGGAGATAAGGGTCTCTCAAAATATTACAATGAAAATTCCACCACACCCTGAGTTAAATAGAATGGCAGGCTTAGGTCTGCCAGCTATCATTTCAAGTGTCTAGGACATTTAAGAATAAAGTAAAGTTGTTCACTTCACCCACCACTCATCTGTCAGTTTGTCATACTGTGGTGGCTTGCATGTTGCTGTGATGCTGGAAGCTATGCCACCAATATTTCAAATACCAACAGGGCACCCACGGTGGACAGGTTTCAGTGGAACATCCAGAATAAGACAGACAAGGAAGACAGGTCAGTCTACTTCTGAAAAAAAATTGGCCAGTGAAAACATTAATAGCAGTAGACCATTGTCTGATATATTGCAGGAAGGCAAGTCACTCAGGTTGGAAGGGAATAAAATACAACTAAGGAAGAGCTGCCTCCTCAAAGTGAAGTTGACCTTAATGATGTGGATGGAGTAAAGCCTTCAGGACCTTCATTTGCTGATGTGACATAACTCAAAATGAGAAGAAACAGCTGTAAAAATCTACTAATAATAGTAATGTGGAATGCATAAAGTATGAATCTAGGAAACTTAGAAGTAATCATAAGTGAAATAGAATGCAGATAGATCAATATCCTAGGCATTAGTGACCTGAAATGGACTGATATTGGCCATTTTGAATTGGACAACCATATGGTCTACTACACTGGGTGTCTTAGTTATATAGTGCTGCTATAACAGAAATACCACAAATGATTGGCTTTAACAAACAGAAGTTTATTCTCTCACAGTCTAGTAGGTTAGAAGTCCAAATTCTGGGCATCAGCTCCAGGGAAAGGCTTTCTCTCTCTGTCGGCTCTGGAGGAACATCCTTGCCATCAATGTTCCCTTGGTCTAGGAGCTTCTCCATGCAGGAGAAGGATGTGCTCTACTCCTGACACTGCTTTCTTGGTGGTATGAGGTCCTCATGTGTCTCTGCTCACTTCTCTCTTTTATATCTCAAAAGAGATTGGCTCAAGATACAATCCAATCTTGTAGATTGAGTCCTGTCTCATTAACATAACTGCCGCTAATCCCATCTCATCAACATCACAGAGATAGGATTTACAACATATAAGAAAATCACATCAGATAACAAAATGGTTGACAATCACACGATACTGGAAATCATGGCCTAGCCAAATTGATACACATATTTTGGGGGGATACACTTCAATCAATGACACTGGGAATGAAAAATTGAAGAGGAACGGTGTCACATTTATTGCCAAAAAGAACATTTCAAGATCCGTCCTGAAGTATAACACTGTCAGTGATAGGATAATATCCATACCCCTACAAGGAATGCCAGTTAATGTGACAATTATTCTGATTTATGCATCAACCACTAATGCCAAACATGAAGAAACTGAAGATATTTACCAATTCTGTAGTCTGAAAATGATCAGACATGCAATCAGGAAGCATCAATAATTACTGGTAATTGAAATGTGAAAGTTAGAAACAAAAAAGAAGGATCTGTGGTTGGAAAATATGACCTTTCTGATAGAAACCACACCAGAGATGGCATGATAGAATTTTACAAGACCAATGACTTCTTCACTGCAAATACCATTTTCAACAACACAAGCGGCCAACTATACAGGTAAACCTTGCTGAATGGAATACACAGGAATCCAATCAACTATACCTGTGGAAAGAGACGATGGAGAAGCTCAATATCATGAGTCAGAACAAGGCCAGGGGCTGACTGCAGAACAGACCATCAATTGCTCATATGCAAGTTCAACTTGAAGGTGAAGAAAATTAAAATAAGACCATGAAAGCCAAAGTACAGCCTTGAGTATATCCCACCTGAATTTAGAGACCATTCTTCTCAATGCATTTTCCCCTAATCTGAGAGAAAACAAAAAGATGGAATAATTTTCTTGATGAATTAGATTAAAAAACAGAGCAGTAAGAAAACTTTAATAATCCTTTTTACCCACATTTATTATCTGTGTTTTATTGACTATGCAAAGGCATTCAATTGTGTGGATCATAACAAATTATGGGTAACACTGCAAAGAATGGAAATTGCAGAACACTTAATTGTGCTCATGGGGAACCTGAACATAGACCAAGAGATAGTCATTCAAACAGAACAAGGGGATATTGTGTGGTTAAAGTCAGGAAAGGTGTGTGTCAGGGTCATATCCTTTCACCATAGCTATTCAATCTGTATGCTGAGCAAATAATCTGAGAAGCTGGACTACATGAAGAAAAGTATGGCATCAGGATTGGAGGAAGACTCATTAACAACCTGCAATATGCAGATGACACAACCTTGCTTGCTGAAAGTGAAGAGGACTTGAAGCACTGATGAAGATCAAATATTACAGCCTTCAGCATGGATTACACCTCAACATAAAAAAAAAAAATCCTCACAACTGGACCAATAAGAAACATTGTGATAAACAGAGAAAATATTGAAGTTGTCAAGGATTTAATTTTACTTCAATCCACAGTGAACGCCCATGGAAACAGCAGTCCAGAAATCAAACAACGTATTGCATCGGGCAAATCTACTGCAAAAGACTTCTTTAAAGTATTGAAAAGAAAAGATGTCATTTTTGGGACTAAGGTGGGTCTGTCCAAAACCATGGTATTTTCAATCACCTCATATGCATATGAAAGCTGTACAAGGAATAAGGAAAACCAAAGAATTGATGCCTTTGAATTATGGTGTTGGCAAAGTATACTGAATACACCATGGACTGCCAGAAAAATGAACAAATCTGTCTTGGAAGAAGTACAGTCACAGTGCTCACTGGAAGCGAGAATGGTGACTCAAGTACTTTAGACATGTTATCAGGAGGGACCAGTCGCTGGAGAAGCACATCATGCTTGGTAAAGTAGAGGGTCATCAAAAAAGAGGAAGACTCAATGAAATGGTTTGACACAGTGGCTGCAACAATGGACTTCAGCATAGCAACAATTTGAGGATGGCGCAGGACTGGGCAATGTTTTGTTGTGTTGTACATAGGGGTCACTATGAGGTGAAATAGACTCAACAGCACCTAACAACAACAGTTTACTTCACAATCCTTATAATTACCATTGCCCCCATTCCTTTTAATGGCTAAAGTTATTCCGTAAACCAGGACTCCCCCTTCCACCTGCATCTCATTCAAATCCATCACAGGTCAGAGTCTTAGTTATTGTGATGCTGCAATAGGTCAGGGCTTATCACCATCCTACTTACTTCCAGCAATGGGATTCTTCTTTTCATATGATCAACAAGCAATCTCATTATAGAATCTTATCTTAAATATCTGCTTCATAGTGTCACTTCCAGGCCAACCATGTTAATCTATGTTCCCCCCGAAAACTGACTGACTGAAGTAAGTCAGTGTGCATAGTTTATTTGGGTGATGATGCCAAGAAAAGAGTGGGAATGAGTAAATTGCTACATGGAATAAAATTTAGGTTATTGAATTGGTTACCACTGTAGGCAGGTTGAGCTCAAATCCACTGGGGTCCTTCTGAGGAAGGATGTGGAATTGTTCCACTGTAACACAGGGAGGTTGGGTTATTTGTCCATCAATCACCATCCACCACAGGTTGAGCATTCTCCCTGGAGGCATTAACTTCATTGCAATTTGGGTTGTACTTAATGCATGATGGAGTGGCCTGGCACAGCTTCTGAGAAAGCAGAGAGCGGCACGTCATGCACTGTTTTGTGGAACACTGACAGGTATGTGTGACACTGTCTGCCATAGTTGTGCTGAAATCATGTCCGAGGGGATGTGGGGCAGTGATCACAATTATCACCTAAACCCCATGAAATTTCAGAGGCCTGCCACACTCTCCAATAGGATTTTCTGCAATGATAGAAATTTTTTAATGTGGCTAGTGTGACTGGGGAGCTGAATTTTTAATTTTATTTCATTTTAATGTAATTTAAATATCCATATGTGGCTAGAGACTACTGCACTAGACAATGAAGTTGAGTACCAGGTGTCCAGAGCATGTCAGAGCATGCTGACATGGGACAGAGTTTTAGAGACCTAAGAACAGGCAAGGAATGATTAGCTCCTGGGGGTAGCAGGCAAAGAAGACTTAAAACCAAAGACACAAGGGAAAGATCAGTCTGAAGGACTAATGGACCACAAGTACCACGGCCTCCACCAGATTCAGTCCAGCACCACCCTTCAGCCAAAGGTGAAGGGTGAAGGGTAACACAGTACATAATACTGGGGAAGCCAGCCCTACTTGTCCAAGGCAAGGTCATGGAAACTCCATAGACACATCCAAACTTCCTGAGGAACCAAATGATTGGACTATGGGGACCATGGTCTCAGGGAACATCTAGCTCAGTTGGCATAACAGTTTGTAAAGAATATATGCCAAGCAATGAACTGAGTGGTTTTCATTTATCTTATTTAAGCTTCACAATAACACTATAAATTGGCCACCATTGTTTGCTGTTATTTTGCAGATCAGGAAACTGAGCCACCTGGAAGTGAAGCCGCTTGACCTAAAAATCAAAAGCTAGCAAAGATTTGAACACAGGCAGATGGTCTCCAGGACCCTTCTGTTATACTGTCTCCTGCTGTCAGACCCTTTCATACACTCAGAGGTTTTCCCTTCAATCCAATTAACAACCTCCCCGTATTAACACTAAATGGAGCAGGGAACAGGGAGTGCTATTATTCCCATAGCAGATAAATTTGGAATATACGACTGGAAGCATAATGGTTAATAGCTTTCAGAGTTACACGTAGTGACCTAAGATACCTGGAAACACAAAGTTCCTGGACTACTTAAGGATCATCTGAAGCACCACATCCCCAGGCTGCCTTAAGGAAAAGTCTCCCATACAGCGTTTCTTAAGGGCTCAATTGGAGCCTGCTTCTAGGCGCCACCTGGACCCTCCACATGGCAATGTAGCAGCTTGATTGAGGGCAAGTTGGTCTCTTAGAATACAAGTATTCACCCACATTGCCCACACTAGCTTAGGTTTGTAATTAGACCTTTTATGCACACAATCATTGCAGTAGTTACTGTGGTCTCCAGAGAGCATGTAGCTTCCAATGAATTCCTAAATGTCCTGACTTTGGATACAAAAACTCCTCCGTTACTGTTTTGCCAAATCTAGGAATAATTTCATTGAGAGCTTTGCTGACCTTGGATGTCTTTTCTATTCAGAAGGGGAAGGCTTCCACCCATCCCGTAAAGGTATCTACTTGAAACCTCCCGTAGCCGTTGGCATAACTGTTAAAGTCCACTTGCCTGTCTTCTCCGGGTCTGGTCCCACAGGCTTGTACACCAGGCATAGGAGGTGGTGGGCCTGTTTTTGGATTGTTCACTACTTTCTGGATAATCTTTTGTAGATTAAGCCCTTTAATCAGTTTGGCTAGCCAGTGAAACATAGCATCCCGACCTAATGCGTGAGCTGCCTTTATTATTGGGTGTGTCAGGTGTTCTGGTATTAACAGTTGTCCTGGGAAATTGTACAACTGCTGTCTTTTGCTCTGTTAGTAAAGTCAAAGGCCCATTCACAAGCTCTGTTTATATCACATTCAGTGCACTGGGGGTTTTCTGGTAGCTGAAGAGACTCTGCCTTCTGGTGCCTGGGGCAGTGTATAACTGCCACCTCTGGTGACCATAGTACATTATTTAAAAAAAGGCGTGTCTAGTAGGCTTTCTTTTCTCCAGCTGAAGTACTCTTTGCTGTCACAGGCCTGCCAGGGTTTGGGGCCAGGTAAGGATGGTAACCGTCTCGCCAGGCCCTGAAGCTGTGTGCCACCTTTGCCTGTTTGGCACCTCTCCACACTGCCAATTAAGCCGGCCAAGTGCTGGGACTGCAGACTTGTCCCTGCCTGGAGTGGCTGGAGGGTCCCCTGTATGCCTGGGACAGCAGCAGAGGCCATGTTCTCCAGCTGTCTGGTCTGTTTTGTCAGTAAGTTGTCCTCCTACTATTTATGAGTTTCCAGCTCGGACTGGGTTGGCTGAGAGGGGCACTCCCGTTTCCAGTGGCCTTCTTGTTTGCAGTAGGCACACTGTCTGGCACCTAGCTTTGGGGGATGTCTTAGTCATCTAGTGCTGCTATAACAGAAATACCACAAGTGGGATGGTTTCAACAAACAGAAATTTATTCTCTCACAGTCTAGTAAGCTACAAGTCCAAATTCAGGGCATCGGCTTCAGGAGAAAGGTCCTTGCATCATTCTTCCCCTGGTCGAGGAGCTTCTCAACACAGGGACCCTGGGTCCAAAGGACTCACGCTCCTGCTCTTCATTCTTGGTGGTATGAGGTCCCCTTGTCTCTCTGCTCGCTTCTCTCTCTTTTTTAATTGTACTTTAGATGAAGGTTTACAGAACAAATAGTTTCTCATTAAACAGTCATTACACATATTGTTTTATGACATTGGTTAACAACCCCACAACGTGTCAACACTCTCCCTTCTCGACCTTGAAGGACCTTTTTTCTGGTGAAAATGTACATAGCCAAACATACACCATTTCAAAAGTTTCTACATGTACAATTCAGTGACATTGATTACATTCTTCCAGTTGTGCTGCTATTCTCACTATCCTTCTCCAAATTATTCCATCACCATTATCTTCCAACTCACTGCCCCCTAGGTTTCCCATCAAACCTTTTGAATTGCTCTTGTCAATTTGATCTCACATAGATAATTCTTTTTTTTTTTTTTTTTTGGTACCTTAGATGAAGGTTTACAAATACTTTCTCATTAAACAGTAAGTACACATATTGCCCTATGACAGACAGTGGTTAACAACCCCACGACATGTCAACACTGTCTCTTCTCAACCTTGGGTTTCCTATCACCAACTTTCCTGTCCTATCCTGCCTACTAGTCCTTGTCCCTGGACTGCTATGCCTCATTAGTCCCTCTTTGTTTTATGAGGCTGTCCAATCCCCAGCCAAATAGTGAACTTCAGGAGTGACTTCACCACTGAACTAAAAGGGTGTCCGGGGGCCATACTCTCAGGGTTTCTCCAGTATGTCAGGCCAGTAAATCTGGTCTTTTTTTTGTGAGTTAGAATTTTGTTCTACATCTTTTTGCAGCTCTGTCCTGGACCCTCTATTGTGATCCGAGTCAGAGCAGTCAGTGGTGGTAGCCAGGCACCATCTACCTGTACTAGACTCCGTCTGGTGGAGGCCCTGGTAGCTGTGGTCCATTAGTCCTTTGGACTAATCTTTTCCTTGTATCTTGTTCTCTTCATTCTCCCTTGCTCCCAAAGGGGTGAGACCAGTGGAGTATCTTAGAAGGCTGCTTACAGGCTTTTAAGACCCCAGATGCTACTCACCAAGGTAGAATGTAGAACATTGTCTTTATAAACTGTGTTATGCCATGTGAGCTAGATGTTCCCCAAGATCACGGTCCCCACAGCCCTCTGCCCAGCAATTCAGTCCCTCAGGGAGTTTGGAAGTGTCTATGGAACTTCCAGGACCTTTCCTTGCACAAGTTTTGCTGGCTTCCCCAGTACTGTGTACTGTCTTACCCTTCACCGAAGTTACCACTTATGTCTTGTCTATTTCATTCCCCCCCCCACCCCTCCCATCCCTCGTAACCAACAAAGATTTCTTTTTGTGTGTAAACTTTTACATGAGTTTTTACAGTAGAGGTCTCATACAATATTTGTCCTATTGTGATTGACTTACTTCACTCAGCATAATGTCTTCCAGTTTCATCCATGTTATGAGATGCTTCATAGGTTCATCACTGTTCTTTATCTTTGCATAATACTCCATTGTGTGTATGTACATAGTTTGTTTATCCATTCATCTGTTGACGGTCATCTAGGTTGTTTCCATCTTTTTGCTATTGTGAACAGTGCTGCAATGAATATGGGTGTGCATATGTCTGTGTGATAGCTCTTATTTCTCTAAGATATATTCCTAGGAGTGGGATTGCATTTTGTAGTGCTTTTTATTTTGTGGTGCTGACGTTTTCTTTGTTCCTCTTACCTGTACTAGACTGTGCTGAGTTCTTTTGTTTGTGGATATTTTTCATTTCTTTTGTTTTTGTAGATTTTGTTTGTACTGAGACTTTATGTTTTTCTTCTGTATTTTGTGAGTATGTTTGTTAACTTTCTTTGTGGTTACCTTGAAATTTACCCTTATCTTCCTAGATTTGAGCGAGTCTATTATTACTTGGTATCACCTTGACTTCCTCTCCATTAGAGCATTCTATACCTACACTGTTTGGTCCCTCTTTTATTGTTCTGATGCTGCTGTCATTCACAGATTAACCTCTCTGGTTTCCTGTTGTAATTCTTTTGGTTTTGGATAGTCCTTAAGAGTTCATTTCCTAGGTTGCTGTTTGGCTAGTACAATCCTGTGTCCTATATTCAGCCTGTGTCTGATGTTGTTTGTTCTCAGATCAAAGGACTCCCTTTAATAAATCTTCTAAGTTTGGTTTGGTTTTTACATAGTCCCTTAATTTCTGTTTATCAGGAAATGACTTAATTTCACTGTCATATTTGAATGAGAGTTTTGCAGGATATATTATTCTTGACTAGCAATTTTTTTTCTTTCAAGGTTTTATATATGTCATCCCATTGCCTTCTTGCCTGCATGGTTTCTGCTGAATAGTCCAAGCTTAGTCTTATTGTTTCTCCTCTGTATGTGACTCTTTGTTTTTCTTGAGCTGCTCTCAGGATTCTTTCTCTTTGGTTATGGCAAGTGTGATTATGATGTGCCTTGGTGATTTTCTTTTG
>NW_004443956.1:15367893-15380136 GCF_000243295.1 Trichechus manatus latirostris | reverse complement strand
CGCCTACTAGAACCATCCTGTCCTGTTTTTGTAAATGTTTTGATATTGTCTGCTGTCTTTTGGGAATTCAGTGGTTATCTTCCTAGTTTATTGATTGTAGATTTGTTTGTTTCAACCTGCTTTTTCGTTTTATTTGGTTATGTGTGAGGAGGTAGGCTGTGCGTTCTTTGTTATTTGCTTGTCTGTGAGCACGATACTTTTCACCTCCTTCTCCAATGGGTGGGGTCAGTCACTCATGTATGGTATAGCAGGGCAGGTCCAGCTGAAGGGGAGTTGCTGGGATGGGTTGTTTGTGGCATGTACCAGGGCTGACAGTGTGAACCAGGGATCAGTGCAGGGTAGGTTCCAGTATGCCATGCCTGTGCTCCTTGGGAGTGTGATATTCAGTGCATGGCGCAGGTAGGCAGGAAGGAGGGGGTAGATTGTGATGTGTGGAGCTAAGATGGGTGTAGGAAAGACGAGAGAGAGAAGCAGGAGCCAAAAACATACACACAAACAAAAAAGAGTGCTAAGGGAGCTTGCTATTGGAGTGGAGAGATGAGAGACTGAGAAACGGGGAAAAACAAAAATGAAAAAAAAAAGAAAAGGGGTTAAAAAAATGAATAAATGAGAAATTGGAAATGAAGAAAGACAAAAAGGGAATAAAAGAGAGAAGAAAACGAAACAAAGAAACCAAAAAAAAAAAGAAAGAAAAAAGAAATGCCCCCAGGGATGTCCCTGAGCGTCTGCGCAAAGTAAGGGAGTAGCTTCCAAGCCACAAGATACTGCCTGGCTAGTAGTGGCTCCCAAGCTGAGGAAAGAAAAAGAAAACAAATCAAAACAGATCAAATCAGAGCAAACAAACAAAAAAGCCCCAGGGGTCCCACCAGCTTGGTGGCATGGGCTGGGAAGCAGTTTCACAGTTGAACAGTGTTTCACAGCCTTTCAGGAAGAGGCAAAGATGGCGCACGGAGCCAGGTATTTGAGAGAATGGAGGAAGAGATGGTGAGAGGTAAGAAAGAAATCTAGAGAAGCAGAAAAAAAGCAACACTAGCAGCCAACAGTAGGCACTCAGGGAGCCGGCCAATGCTGGCAGGTGGAATCCAAGGGACACTGAGGTGAAGCTGTTGCTTCCCGGCCAAGAGACTGTGGCTGTAGAAAGCAGAGGATGCTAAGTGGGGTCGAAGGGTGGGGTTGGGAAAGCGTATATCACTGGTTACCAGTTGTTCTGTCTCCTGCTGGAAGCTCCGTGAAGCTGCTTTCTCATGCCCCGTTTGCTGATCTTTGATAGGATTCCAAGATGGCGGAACTGTGCTGTAGTAGCTGATAGGGGACCTCTGCATGTATCTCTCCTCGCTCTCTGTTCTCGGTCAGTTTCTTATGCCATTCGGTGCTTGGCTGAGTTCTTTATCTCTTAATTTGATGCTTAGGGTTTCAGGATTGATGTGTGACTCTGTTTGACTTAGTTTTTCTGATCTTTGCTGCAGAGGGACGGCGTGGTGCTTCTGACTATAGCGCCATGTTGCCTGGAAGTCTTACTTCTCTTTTTTATATCTCAAAGGAGATCGACTTAAGACACTTAAGACACTTGTAGATCTCATCGATATAACTGCCACTAATCCATCTCATTAAGAACATAGTGATAGGATTTACAACACATAGGGAAATCACATCAGATGACAAAATGGTAGACAATCATACACTTCTGGGAATCATGACCTAGCCAAGTTGACAGATATTTTGGAGGGATACAATTCATGACAGGGGGCCTTGGGTTGGCCACTGGCCCTTTTGGGCCCCATGAGAACTCACCCCACACGAGGTCTGTCTGGGTAGCTGGTTACCTCCTAGAGCCGCTGCCAGGAGCACAGACTTTTTCCTTGTACCTGGTCCTGATTATTGAAAACCTTAAAGGCAATCTCAACAAGTTGTGAAGTATTCATTCCTAGACCTCTTCCTAACTTTTGAAGTTTCCTCCTGATGTTGGGGATGCTCTGGCTAATAAGGGTCATATTTATTAACCTGGCATTCTACGGGTCTTCAGGGTTTGTATCAGTAAACTGTTGGTATGCTTCGTACATCCTTTCTAGGAAGCTGGAGGGATTTTCCTTGGGGCCTTATTGTACATCCTGAACTTTCCCAAGACTCTTCTGTTTTGGGGTCCCTTGCTGCCAAACAGTTTTTATAATGTTCTAGCTGTCCTGCCCCCAGCTGATATCTGTGGTAGGTACAGCCTGGGCTGCTGGGAGTCTAATACCATTTTGAGGGTTTATCTTATGCAACCTGTCGGCCTCTTGGTGTGACTTTTCTAAGACCATCTTCCGTTTCTTTAGAGTTAGAAGACTATTTAGGAGTGATTGACAGTCGGCCCAATTAGGGTGATATATGGGAAATGCTGTTGGCATAGTGGTTAACAGCTGCAGCTACTGACCAACAAAAGGTCAGCAGTTCAAATCTACCAGCTGTTCCTTGGAAACTCTATGGGGCAGTTCTACTCTGTCCTATAGGGTGGCTATGAGTCAGAACCGACTCGACAGCAACGGGTTTGGTTTTTGGTTTTGGTGGCAAAGATGGACACAAAGAAAGCTTCTATGCATTTTGAGTCATCGCTATATGCTGGGAGATTGTTCTTCCAATTATACAGGTCAGAGGTGGAGAACGGTGTTATGGACCCAGATAAACCCTCTAGGCTGGCTGTTGTGATCCAGTCCAGCAGGTATTTGTCTCAGTGGAAATTGCCCTGAGGAGACTTGGGTGGATCCCTGGCCAAACTGCACCCCACTACAGGTATGGGGTGTGCACTGGGGAGACTATTGCTGGGGCAGGACTAGGAGTTCCTGACTCATAAGCGGCCAGCAAGCAATTCACCGGAGGGGAGATGGAGGGTTCCACTAAAGGTATAGCAGCTGCAAGGGGGCGGGGAACCAGGCCCACATCACCAGCTGGAAAGAGGTATGGATAAATGCAAATCTGGGTGAGGTTCAGGTTTTTTACCTAAGCCCCCACTCTGTAAACAAAAAGCTCGTGTTTCTCCTGGGCAAATCCTAGTTCCCCTTTTATATATCCATATTAAGTATCCAATTAAGTATTGGCTGAAGGTGAGGTTACATGCTACCTGTAGTACGTTCAGATAAATGCATAATCCTAAACACACAACCCCTTTTAAAACATTCCATATTTGTCTTCTCTTCACACCCTAACTATCTTCGCATTTATATGCATATGGTCTTGGGCCTCTGGTTGGGTGGAACCAGAAGACCCTGGCCCCCTATCAATCATCCTGTTTATCTGGTCTGGCTTTGCCACAGGCCTCTCCAGGTGGGGCGTTTCTCTCCTTTTTCACTGCACCATTAGCTGACACTGTTTTTGTAGGTTTTTAGTTTGCTAGAGAGACAAAAAGGTTTGTACATAGGGGATTTCATCCCATTTTCCCTCTCTTTTGTCATAGTTAAGCAACCCCAAACAGTAATTAGAATCCACATGAAAAAACAAAGAGCACTAATAAAGATAAACTAGGTTGGTTTCCCATATTTCACTCACACACACAGTCACTTAGAAACAGAAATAGAACTTAACCAAAGTCAACAACCATAAACTAGGCTGCCTGTTCTCTGCCGTAGGCTAGGGGAGTGGCAGGGCAAGATAACAAGGATGATCTTAGTAGGGCTTCAATCCCCCCCCAACATGGATGTCTTAGTCCCACTTCAATCCTTCAGATACCTCCCCACCTCCAATCCCAAGCACTTACACTTAAGAAGAGAAATTCCTAGGGCACTTACCTAGTGGACGTCCATACCAGAGTTAGTTTCTAATTCTCAAAGCAAAAGTGCCTCAGGACTCTCGCCGCCTCGGTGGAGGTTAGGAGACCCACTCCACCCTTCCGAACAAGAGGCTCAGTGCGCACTGAGAGTCTGCCGAGTTTCCGCTCTCGGTGGAGGGGGTGCCAGACTCCAGACAGAATCCTTACATTGGACGCCAAAATTGTTACCAAACCCGGACAGGCGGATCCTTGTCCAGCACTCTCAGACTTGCCAATTATCTGGACACTGGTCTTTGAGAAAGAGAAAGTAACTTCATTGCAATGCGGAGAGCAAGGAGCCGGGAGGAAGTTCCTCAGATCCAGATCCAGCTCCCCGTGATACGGGGAAGCAGGGCTTATGTGATTTGGGCAGCAAGATGGTGGCCATGCAGGCATACTGGGGAGGGGAAATTCTAGAAGGTGGCCATGAAACAGGAAGTGATGTGGTTCTTGTCAGACCTTTGGCTTTGGAACAGGGTCCCAGTGCTGATTTCCTTCTGATTCATTCTACCTGTTGCTGCATCCGCTGTTGAAGTCAATTAGTGGTCACAGCTGGCCTTTCTGCGCATGGGAGGTGGGCCAAATCTGGCTTGGACTAGTTTAAGGACTAATGGAAATTTACTGGCATTCATAGTGTCAGGATACAGAAGCTATGTTTTATGTTAATTTTTCATCCCTTCCTCCTTTTCTGTTTCTACCTTATATGAAAATCAGTGGTGGTAACAAATGTAGATTTTAGGTGAGAGTGATGTGATTTGATACACCCATGATAATACAGTAGCCAATTCAATTTTGTTAATCCTTGAGTCCAAACCAAAGAAACCAAACCCATTGCCGTAGAGTCGATTCCGATTCATAGGTGACATGAATTTTTCACCTAAACAAAAACAAGAGTGGATGCAAAATGGTGAAGGAGTGAATAACTTTTGTTTGCTCTAACAGGTCCACCATCCACTTACTTCCACCCTGCCACGTCCAGGAGATTGACCTGTGTGGACTGCCTTCTGGCTGCAATTGCTAGGAGAAGATTGGAGAGAGAGAGGAGAGTGATTAGCAACTTATCTCCTTGGCTTCCCCTCTTCTGGGTTGCCATGGCTTAGCTAAACTCTTTTCTCAAAGGCTGCAGGTCTTGTCAGCAATCTCTCTCCGCGTAGCTACACTCTGTGTTCTGCTGCCTGCTCTCTCCCCTGAACGCCCAGGAGTGTAACACGGCTCCCCACTGTTGCTATCCCCAGGGTCCTGCTATCTTTCCTCAGTTTCCTAAACCTTGCCCACATCTTCTATAATCCCTTTATTAAATTCTTAACTTCCCAGTTTGAATGTGTCATCTTTTTTTCTCCCAGGACCTAATCAATATGTATTCTAAGTTATGTTTTATGTAATTTCATAAATTTCAAACTTCACTGCATCATAAAAAAATTTTGTTCCATATCTCATGAGTGAGAGACACTTGACAGCTGAGAAACATCTTCATGGACTTCACCACCGTGACAGACACTGGAGCAAACCCTAGGAGTATAAAAATGAAGAAAGAAATCACTTCTTCCCAAGAGGAGCTTACAGTCTGGTGAAAGGAGACCCTCACACCACTCCACTGTTAATTACTGCAGAGCAGAGTGTGTGTCAGCACAGAAATTGGCACAGAGTTGGTGGGAGTACCGTGAAAGGAGCATCCACCTCTGCTGGGGAGACCTGCTGCTGGTGGGTGTGCAGAGCAGACGAACGAGGAGAAGCATGGGAATAGCAGACTCTTCTCAGGCCAACAGAGGGTAGGTGAGGAAACAGGGGCTATTTAGCGTGACCTACACCACCCAGGTCCAGGTGAACATTGTTTTGCAGCACAAATTCTATCAGGTTTTTCTCTCAACCAACACAAAATGAAGATGTGTTCGATAAGTAACATCTTTTCCCAGATGTTGGGCATGGGAAAGGAATAGCCACAAATGTGCCTTTTAAGTTTCAACTTCTTGTATCTTTCAAGCCTTTGCAGCAAACTTTAATTCTTGTGGCTTTTCAAATGAACCCAAAATATGAGAAATTTTTCACTGCTGTCTTAAGGGCTCTAAGTGGTTCTCCCCTGTAGAGAGCAGTTTGTCACTACCTGGGAAGGTGGCCCAGGAATAGATCAGCAAGGCAGTAATCTCCATGCAGCCTCACAAAGCCACCTCCATGGACACAGAGAGACAGAAGGATGATGTGCAAATAATGTAGGATAATTCTCCATTATCACAGCATTCACGGATGGACAGCAAGAGCAAAGACTGGGAGATGTATGGAATGTCGATGATAGGCAGTGCTAATAAAGAGCAGCTGTGGCAGGTGGGGACACTGGGTTTTGATGGAGAGCCATTTGCTAAGGAGCCTGTGCGATCTCCCACCAGCACATTACCATATTTAAGCAGTTTTGATCTGGCTTCATTGCTCTGATTGAAATTGCTGACATGCCATGCTCCAAAGAACGAAGTACGGCAGATGGAGTGGGTATAAGTCCATTTACAGGGCAGGCTGACCAGGAGTGTGCGTAACCTGAGAGTTAATCCACATCTCCTTCCTAAGTGAGACTCTGACCTACATCAGGTTTATACAGTAAGTGAAGCACTTCTGCATATATCATGCCTGGTCTCCACGACACACGGAAAGTGCTACATGATTTATGAATATATGTTTTTGCTTAATGATTATGCTACCATGTCTATACTTCATGGTTTTGAGACACTTCCTCATACATTATTTTACTTTATCTTTACAAAAAAGAGGCAAGTGCAGGAGCCCCATTTGGCTGATCAGGGAATAGAGGCTCAAAAAATGTAGCAATTCCCGCAAATTCAAGTATCACTTCCTCCTCCTGCTCCACTCTGAAATTGCTACAAATCTCCTCTGACTGTCCTCCAAAGTGGGACAATGAGAAGTTTATGCAATCTTGCTACTTCTCCTAAGTGTCCATGCAGGGCCCATGACATAGGCATTGTACCCTTCAGTGCCTATAGTCACAAATTGTTAACACATGGAGGGTGCCCAGTCACTGGAGGAGCCAGGAGAGGGGTCTTCTCAGTCCACTCTCAAATGGAGAGTCTGCTCCCTTTGGAATGTAAACTCTGATACCATCTCCTCATGTCTTGTCTGTTTTTTCACATCATTGCCCCTGAATTCACAGACTTAACACATTTCATATACTAACTAAACTAAGTATATGTTCTTACTCCAATGAAATAAATTGTCCTTCATTACAGCACAGTCTAACAACAATCTAACAAGTATTAAGGGTGAGAGGGAATGCAAGGATGAAAATGAATTGGAAAACCAAGTAGCTTTTATCAGTCTGTCTTTTTATTAGTAGGATTATTATTTATGAGATATAGCCTATCTACAGTAAAGTGCATAAATCTTAAGTACACAGCTTGATGAATTTTTGCATATGAGTATATATGTATATATGTATGTATGTATGTATATACGTATGCAGTATGTACTATGTCTATATGTATATCCAGATCAATATGAAACACTTCCAGTACCTCGGAAGACTCTTTTATTTCTTTCCCAGTTAATACCCTTCCACAGGGGTAATCACTATTCTGAATTCTATTTCAATATGGGGGAAGGGAAAAAAAACCTGCTGCCATCAAGTTGATTCTGATTCATAGCGATTCTATGTGTTACATAATAGAACTACTCCACTACTACATAGGATTTTCTTGGCCATAATTGTTATGGAAGCAGTTGCCAGGCCTTTCTTCCACAGCACAACTAGGTGGGTTCAAAATGCCAACCTTTAGGTTAGTGTCATGGATTGAATTGTGTCCTCCCAAAATACCTTTCAACTTCGCAGGGCCATGATTCCCAGTATTTTGTGATTGTTCACTATTTTGTCATCTGATGTGATTTTCCTATGGGTTGTAAATCTTATCTCTATGATGTTGATGAGATGGGATTAGCAGCAGTTATGTTAATGCAGCAGGACTCAGTCTACGAGACTGGACTGTGTCTTGAGCCAATCTCTTCTGAGATACAAAAGAGAGAAGCAAGCAGAGAGACTGGGGAACTCATACCACCAGAAAAAAAGAGCCAGGAGAATAGTGCATCCTTTGGACCTGGGGTCCCTGTGCTGAGGAGCTCCTTGACCAGGGAAGATTGATGACAAGGACCTTCCTCTAGAGCTGACAGAGGGAGAAAGTGTTCTCCTGGAGTGGCACCCTGAATTTGGACTTCTGGCGTGCTAGACTGTGAAAGAATAAACTTCTATTTGTTGAAGCCATTCACTTGTGGTATTTCTGTTATAACAGCACTAGATAACTAAGACAGTTAGGGTCTTAGGCTATGTTCTCTAGAGAAGCAAAACCACTGAAGTGTATATATATATATACACAGAGAGAGAGAGGGAGGAGATAGAGACTTAAATAAAGGAAATGGCTCACACGGTTGTAGAGGCTAACAAGTCCCAAGTCCATGGGTCAGGCATCTGGCTGGAGGTTTCTCATGACTCATATACTGTAGGGGCTGATGAACTCAAGATCAGCAGGCAAGCGGAGAGGCTGCTGGCTCAAGTCCCAAGAGCTGAAGATCAGATGATAATGAGCCAAATGCAGGATTCAGAGCAGAGCAAAAGTCAGAGAGCTTTGCCAAAAAGTCCATATATATTGGATGCAGACCACACTCCCAAGGAAACTCCCTTTCAACTGATCAGCTGCTCATAGCAGATCTCAACATGGAGATGATTATCTTATATCAGAGCTCATCACAGAGGTGATTACATCATTACATAACTGCCAAACTACATTATAACTACCAAACCACTGAGAGTTATGGCCTAGATAAGTTGACACACAACTTTAACCATCATAGTCCACCCCTTGTCAACTTGGCACCTGTACACATCCCCTTAAACAATGCATAATCTCTAAATAAAGACAATTATAAAGTCATACTTGTGCCTAACATGATACAACTAACATGCATACAACTGAAAATGCACTAGCCCTATTTAGAGCCTATATTTTGTAAATGAAGAAAAAAATTCGATGCATGCATACAAGGAAGAAATACTCATAACAATTACAGTCCTCATTATTGCAACTGATCATGTGGTTATAGCTGGTATTTAGAACTACCATCTTATATCACCTATTCCATATTCCCTTTACCCTCAGCAAGCACTTCAGCTGGTTGTGGTTCTTTGCCTGGTGGGGTGACCCAAACCTTCATTCCTAAAGGGTCTAGGCCATTAGTAGTCATGCTGGAATTGGGTTGCTATAGTTTTTCATTGATTTTAATCACAGGGCATGGTGGTACTAAGAGACGCCGTAAGGGATCTTCTACATTCCAGACATACTCTTCTTTACCTCCATTATATAGTATCAATCCGATTTTCTCTTGGTAATCAGGATCAGTCACACCAGCCAGTATGGTAACTCCCTTCTTTACCTGTTGACCCAGAGGCATAAGGAGCCCAAAGAGGCTGGGTGGCATTCTTAACTTCCAGTTCAGTGGAATCAGTGCTGTATCTCCAGGTGGGATCATTCCTACCTTTGGAACTAAGACCTCTAGACCCACACAACATAGGGTCACAGCGACAGAAGGCAAAAATGTTATGAGTGGGTCACTAGGGTAACAGCGAGTGGTGTCACTCTCATTTCTACTCCTTGATTCCTGGACCCATGAATCCTGGCTATGGGAGAAACAGCACTATATATATTTTTGTTGTTGTTGTTGTTGTTAGGTGCCATTGAGTCGGTTCTGACTCATAGTGACTCTATGCACAACAGAGTGAAACACTGCCTGGTCCTGCACCATCCTCACAATCCTTGTTATGCTTGAGCCCATTGTTGCAGCCACAGTGTCAATCCATCTCGTTGAAGGTCTTCCTCTTTTTCACCAACCCTCTAATTTACCAAGCATGATGTCCTTCTCCAGGGACTTATCCATCCTAGTAACGTGTCCAAAATATGTGAGATGTAGTCTCCCCATCCTTACTCCTAAAGAGCATTCTGGTTGTACTTATTCCAAGACAAATTTCTTCGTTCTTTTGGTAGTCCATGGTATATTCAATATTATTCACCAACACCACAATTCAAAGGTGTCAATTCTTCTTCAGTCTTCCTTATTCATTGTCCAGCTTTCACATGGCTATAAGGCGATTGAAAACACCATGGCCTGGGTGAGGCTCACCTTAGTCCTCAAGGTGACATCTTTGCCTTTTAACACTTTAAAGAGCTCTCTTGCAGCCGACTTGCCCAATGCAATGCATTGTTTGATTTCTTGACTGCTGCTTCCATTGGTGTTGATTGTGGATCCAAGTTAAATGAAATCCTTGACAATCTCAGTCTTCTCTGCTTATCATGATGTTGCTTATTGGTCCGGTGGTGAGGATTTTTGTTTTCCGTATGTTGAGGGGTAATCCATACTGAAGGCTGTGGTCTTTGATCTTCATCAGTAAGTGCTTCAAGACCTCTTCACCTTCAGTAAGCAAGATTATGTCATCCGCATAACCCAGGTTGTTAATGAGTCTTCCTCCAATCCTGATGCCTGTTCTTCTTCATATAGTCCAGGTTCTCAGATTATTTGCTCAGCATACAGATTAAATAGGTATGGTGAAAGGATACAACCCTGATGCACAGCTTTCCTGATTTTAAAACATGCAGTATTCCCTTGTTTTGCTTGCATGACTGCCTCATGATCCATGTACAGATTCCTCATGAGCACAATTAAGTGTTCCGGAATTCCCATTCTCCACAACTTTATCCATATTGTTTGATCCACACAGTCAAACACCTTAGCATAGTCAATAAAACACAGATAAACGTCTTTCTGGTATTCTCTTCTTTCAGCCAAGATCCATCTGACATCAGCAATGATATCCCTGGTTCCACGTCCTCTTCTAAATCTGGCTTGAATTTCTGGCAGTTCCCTGTCAATATACTGCTGCAGCCGCTTTTGAATGATCTTCAGCAAAATTTTCCTTGCGTGGGATATTAATGATATTGTTCAATAATTTCTGCATTCGGTTGGATACCCTTTCTTGAGAGTAGGAATAAATATAGATCTCTTCCAGTCGGTTGGACAGGTAGCTGCCTTCCAAATCTCTTGGCATAAAGAAGTGAGCACTTCCAGCGCTGCATCCATTTGTTGAAACATCTCAGTTGGTATTCCGTCAATTCCTGGAGCCTCGTTTTTCACCAATGCCTTCAGTGCAGCTTGGACTTCTTCCTTCAGTACCATCAGTTCCTGATCATATGTTACCTCCTGAAATAGACGTCGACCATTTCTTTTTGGTGTAGTGACTCTGGGTATTCCTTCCATCTTCTTTTGATGCTTCCTGTGTCGTTTAATATTTTACCTGTAGAAATCTTCAGTATTACAACTCGAGGCTTGAATTTTTTCTTCAGTTCTTTCAGCTTGAGAAATGCTGAGAGTGGTCTTCCCTTTTGGTTTTCTGTCTCCTGGTCTTTGCATATATCATCATAATACTTTACTTTGGCTTCTCGACCTGCCCTTTGAAATCTTCTGTTCAGCTCTGTTACTTCATCATTTTTTCCTTTTGCTTTAGCTACTCGATGTTCAAGAGCAAGTTTCAGAGTCTCTTCAGTCTTTTCTTTCTCCCCTGTCTCTTTAATGACCTCTTGCTTTCTTCATGTATGATGTCCTTGATGTCATTCCACAACTCATCTGGTCTTCAGTCATTAGTGTTCAACATGTCAAATCTATTCCTGAGATGGTCTCCAAAGTCAGGCAGAATATACTCAAGGATGTACTTTGGCTCTCATGGACTTGTTCGAATTTTCTTCAGTTTCAGCTTTAAACTTGCATATGAGTAATTGATGGTCAGATCCGCATTTGGCCCCTGGCCTTGTTCTGACTGATGATATTGAGCTTTTCCATCATCTCTTTCATCAGAAGTAGTCAATTTGATTCCTGTGTATTCCATCTGGTGAGGTCCATGTATATAGTCGCTGTTTATGTTGGTGAAAAAAGATATTTGCAATGAAGAAGTCATTGGTCTTGTAAAATTCAATTACGTGATCTCTGGCATCATTTCTATCACCTACGCCATATTTTCCAAACACCAATCCTTCTTATTTATTTCCAACTTTTGCATTCCAATCACCAGTAACTATCAGTGCATCCTGATTGCCTGTTCAATCAATTTCAGACTGCAGAAGTTGGTAAAAGTCTTCAATTTCTTCATCTTTGGCCTTAGTGCTTGGTGTGTAAATTTGAATAATAGTCGTATTAACTGGTCATCCTTGTAGGCGTATGGATAATATCCTATCACCGACAGGGTTGTACTTCAGGATAGATCTTGAAATGTTCTTTTTGATGATGAATGCAACATCATTCCTTTTCAAGTTGTCATTCCTGACATAGTAGACCATATGATAATCTAATTCAAAATGACAAATACCAGTCCATTTCAGTTCACTAATGCCTAGGATATCGATCTTTATGTGTTCCATGTCATTTTTGACAAT
>NW_004443956.1:15365358-15366907 GCF_000243295.1 Trichechus manatus latirostris | reverse complement strand
ATCTGGTCTTTTTATGAGTTAGAATTCTGTTGTACATTCTTTTCCAGCTCTGTCCAGGACCCTTTATTGTGATGCGGGTCAGAGCAGTCAGTGGTGGTAGCCGGGCACCATCTAGCTGTACTGGACTGAATGTGGTGGAGGCCTTGGTAGCTGTGGTCCATTAGTCCTCTGGACTAATCTTTTCCTTGTATCTTGTTATCTTCATTCTCCCTTGCTCCTGAAGGGGTGAGACCAGTGGAGTATCATAGATGGCTGCTCACAGGATTTTAAGACCCCAGACACTATTCACCAAGGTAGAATGTAGAACATTCTCTTTAAAAACTGTGTTGTGCCAATTGAACTAGATGTTCCCCGAGACCATGGTCCCCACAGTCCTCCGCCCAGCAATTCAGTCCCTCAGGGAATTTGGAAGTGTCTATGGGCTTCCATGACCTTTCCTTGTACAAGATGTGCTAGCTTCCTCAGTACTGTGTACTGTCTTACCCTTCACCAAAGTTACCATGTATCTATTTAGTTCCCCTCCACTCCTCCCATTCCTCGTAACCAACAAAGATTGTTTCTTTTTGTGCGTAAACTTTTACATGAGTTATACAGTAGAGGCCTCATACAATATTTGTCCTTTTGTCATTGACTTATTTCACTCAGCATAATGTCCTCCAGTTTTGTTCCTCTTATGCTCCTGTGCTGAGTTCCTTTTGTTTGTGGATTTTTTTCATTTCTGTTGTTTTTGTAGGTTTTGTTTTTACTGAGGCTTTATGTTTTTCTTCTTTATTTTGATGAGAAGGATTGTTAACTTTCTTTATGGTTGCCTTGAAATTTACCCTTATCTTCCTAGATTTGAACCAGTCTATTGTTACTTGGTATCACTTGACTTCCCCTCCTTTAGAAGGTTCTATATCTACACCGTTTATTCCCTCTTTTATTGTTCTGATGCTGTTTTCGTTTACAGATTAACCTCTCTGGTTCCTTTTTTGTAGTTCTTTTGGTTTTGCATAGTCCTTAAGAGTTCATTTCCTAGGTTGCTATCTGGCTAGTACAATCGTATGTCCTATATTCAGCCTGTGATCTGATATTGTTTATTCTCAGATCAAAGGACTTCCTTTAATAAGACTCGTAAGTTTGGTTTGGTTTTTACATAGTCCTTTAATTTCTGTTTACCTGGAAATGACCTAATTTCACCATCGTATTTGAACAAGAGTTTTGCAGGATATATTATTCTTGGCTGGCAATTTTTTTTTTCTTTCAAGGTTTTATATATGTCATCCCATTGCCTTCTTGCCTGCATGGTTTCTGACAAATAGTCCGAGCTTAGTCTTACTGTTTCTCCTCTGTATGTGACTTTTTGTTTTTGTTGTACTGCTCTCAGGGTTCTTTGTTTGTCTTTGGTTTTAGTGAATGTGATTATGATATGCCTTGGTGATTTTCTTTTGGGGTCTATACTATATGGGGTTCGTTGAGCTTCTTGGATGGTCAGCTTTTCATCTTTCATGATATTGGGGAAGTTTTCTGTCAGCATTTCTTCAATGATCCTCTCTGTGTTTTCTGTTTT
>NW_004443956.1:15352252-15365106 GCF_000243295.1 Trichechus manatus latirostris | reverse complement strand
TTCTTCCATTTTTTTGTCATTATTTTCCATGAATTTTTTCTGCCTTTTCCATGAATTTGTCTATTTTTTCCTCATTTTTGTCAGCTTTTTGCTTCAACTCTTGGATAATTCTGAGTATTAGAGATTTGAATTCCCTATCAGGTAGTTCTAGTGCCTTTTCTTCCACTGAAATGTCATCTGGTGTTTTATTTTGATGCCTACTGGAACCATCCTGTCCTGTTTTTGTAAATGTTTTGATATTGTCTGCTGTTATCGGGACACTCAGTAGTTATTTTTCTTGTTTATTGATTGTAGATTTGTTTGTTTCATCCTTTTTTTTTTTAATTTGGCTATGTCTGAACAGGCAGGCTGTGTGTTCTTTGTTGTTTGCTCATCTGTGGGCACAATACTTTTTGCCTCTTTCTCCAATTGGCAGGGTCAGTCACTCAGATATGGTACAGCAGGGCAGGTCTAGCAAAAGAGGAGTTTCTGGGATGGGTTGTTTGTGGCACTTACTACAGCCACCAGGGTGGGTCAGTAATCAGTGCAGGGCAGGTTCCAGTAGGCAGTGCCTGCGCTGCTTGGCAGTGTGATGTTAAGCACACAATGCCGGTAGGCAGGATGGAGGAGGGAGATTGTGATGTGTACAGCTAAATGGGTATGGGAGAGAGGAGGGAGGAATGGGGCAAAAAACATGCAAACAAGCAAGATAGAGTGCTAGGGGAGCTTGCCTTTGGAGTGGAGAGATGAGAAACTATGAAATAAAGAAAAAGAAGGGAAGAAGAAGAAAAAAGAAAAGAATGAAAGAATAAAAATTGGAAAGAAAAAAAAACAGCAAAGCTCCCAGGGATACCACCGGTGTGGCTACAAGGTCTGGGGAAGTTGTTCCCAAGTGTTGAAGTACAGCCTGGCTAGGGGGTGTAGAGGTATTCAGTGCCAGGTATCCAGGGGATGGGAAGAGAAGGACGGTATAGAGAGAAGAGAAACTGAGTAATGAAGAAGGACTAAAAGGGAAAAAGAGGGAAAAGAAAACAAAACAAATCAAAAGAAGAACCAGAAAAACCCCCCCAAAAATGAAAAAAGAAATGCTCTCAGGAATCTCTCTGCACATCTGTGCAAGCTGACGGGGTAGCTCCCAAGCTGCGCAGCATCGCCCAGCCAGAACAGGCTCCCAACTCGAGAAAAGAAAAAGAAAACAAACAAACAATTCAAAACAAACAAACAAAAGACCCGGGATCCCACCAGTGTGGCAGCATGGACCGGGAAGAAGTTCCACACTCAAATGAAGCTCCACAGCCCCTCAGGAAGAAGAAAAGACGGTGCACGGAGCCAGGTATTTGAGCAAAAGGAGGGGGAGGTGGTGAGAGGTATGGAAGAAATCAAAAGAAGCAGAAAAAAGCAACACCAGCAGCCAACAAATGGCACTCAGAGAGTCAGCCAGTGCAGGTGGGTGGAATCCAAGCAGCCAGTGCTTCCCGGCCAAGAGACTGTGGCCATGGGAAGCAAAGGAGGCCAGGTGGGGGTGAAGAAGGGTGGGGGGTGGGAAAGGGTATATCGCTGGTTACTGGTTGTTCTGTCTCCTGCTGGAAGCTCCGTGAAGCTGCTTTCTCGTACCCCCTATTTGCTGGTCTCTGATAGGAGTCCCAGATGGCGGATCCATGCTGCATTAGCTGATAGGGGACCTCTCCGTGTATGTCTCCTCACTCTCTGTTCTCTGTCAGTTTCTTATTCCATTTGGTGCTTGGCTGAGTTCTTTGTCTTTTCATTTGATATTTAGGGTTTCAGGATTGCTGTTTTTGCTGTTTAGCTTAGTTTTTCGGATTTTTGCTGTGGAGGGATGGCATGGTGCTCTGCCTAGAGTACCATGTTGCCGTAAGTCCAGGCCAATTTTTTTAGAAGTAGATCACCAGGTCCTTCTTCCTAGCCTGTCTTAGTCTGGAAGCTCAGCTGAAACCTGTCCGCCATGGATGCTGGCACTTGAATACCAGTGGCATATCTTCCAGCATCACCATATACTGGACACTAGTTTAGAGCATATACACTCTCCTGGAGAAATTGTCCCAACCCTGCAAGGTATTGCCACCTCGCTGGTGTCTTAATTTTGTCTTTATAAGGTCTTTACATTGTTCTATCAATCCAGCTGCTTCAGGATGATAGGGAACATGGTGATACCAGTGAATTACATGAACATGGGCCCACTGCTGCACTTCATCTACTGTGAAGTAAGATCTTTGATCTGAGGCAATGCTGTGTGGGATATCATGATGGAGGATAAGGCATTCTGTTAAGTTCACAAAAGGTAGTTTTGGCAGAAGATAAGGCAAATCCATATCCAGAGTGTTTATTCCAGAAAGAACAAAATGCTGCCCTTTCCATGATTGAAGCAATCCAATGTAATCAACCTGCCACCAGATTGCTGGCTGATCACCTCGAGGAAAGATGACATATCGAGGACTCAGTGTTGGTCTCTGCTGCCTGCAGATTGAGCACTCTGCAGTGGCTGTAGCCAAGTCGGCCTTGGTGAGTGGAAGTCCATGTTGTGAGTCCATACATAACCTTCATCCCTGCCACCATGGCCACTTTGTTCATGAGCCCATTGGGCAATGACTGGAGTGGCTGGGGAAAGAGGATGACTGGTTTCCACAGAATGCATTATCCTATCCACTTGATTGTTGAAGTCCTCTGCTGAGATCACCCTTTGGTGAACATTCACATGAGACACAAATATCTTCACTTCTTTGGCCCGTTCAGAGAGGTCTATCCATGCTCCTTTCCCCATACCTCCTTATCACCAATTTTTCAGTTATGTTCCTTCCAAGCCCCTGACCATCCAGCCAAACCATTGACTACAACACATGAATCACTATACAATCACACACCTGGCCATTTGTCCTTCCAAGGAAAGTGAATAACCAGGTGCACTGCTCAAAGTTCTGCCCATTGGAAGGATTTCCGTTCACCACTGTCCTTCAGGGAGGTCCCAGAAATGGGCTGTAGTGCTGCCCATTTGGTTACTTTCTACGTTTTTGGCTGCTATAAATACAACTGCTAGCTTTCTCATACATACCTTTGGTGGACATATTGAATTATTTCTTTTGGGTATATACCTAGGAGTAGAATTGCTGGTCATAGAATGAATGTATGTGAGGATTTAGTAAGTACTGCTAGTTTTTCATTGTTGTTTCCACTAAAAAATGTATACAAGTTCCAGTTTCCCCTCAACCTAGCCAACCCTTGGTATTACTGGTATTATTATCTTTAAATTTTAGCCATTATGGTGGGATATAGCAGTATCTCTTTGTGGCTTTAGGTTGCATTTTTCCGATGAGTAATGATGGTTAGTGCTTTTCCATATGCTTATTCACCATTTGGATACCCTCTTTTGTGAACTAGCTACTCAAGTCTATTGCTCATTTCTAACTGGATTGTCTTTATCTTTTTGATTTCTAGTTCTTGACATATTCCAGATATAAGTACTCTGTCATATATATGTATTGTAATTTGCATATCTGGTATTTGTCTTTTTACTATCTTAATAGTGTCTGTTAGACAACAGTCCTAAATAATAATTAAGTCTAATTTATCAATTCTGTATTTTATGACTACTGCTTTTTGTGTTATGTTTAAGAATATCTCTATCTCTAGGTCATGAAGATGTTCTCCTATGCTTTCATCTAAAAGTTTTATTAGTTTACCTTTCACAGATTTATGATGCATTTCAAATTAATTTTGAGTAGAGTATGAGAGAAGTCAAGATTCATTTTTTTCTATACAAATATCCAATTGATCCAGCACCCTTTATCAAAAAGACCATACCTTCACTAAATCTTAGGGGTGTACTGGTCATAAATCAGGTGCCTTGGAGAAACTTTCCATTACAGCAACCTCTAAGAGAAGTAGCCTGCTGTCATGGATTGAATTATGTCCCCCAAAAAATGTGTGTATCAATTTGGCCAGGCCATGATTCCTGGTATTCTGTGGTTTTCCTATAAGTTGTAAATCCTGCCTCTATGATGTTAATGAGGGAAGATGGGTGGCAGTTGTGTTAGTAAGGCAGGACCTGATCTACAAGACTGGATTGTGTCCTGAGGCAATCTCTTGAGATATAAAAGACAGAACTGAGCAGTGAGACAGGGGGACCTCATACCATCAAGAAAGCAGTGCCGGGAGCAGAGTGCGTCCTTTGGACCGGGGTCCCTGTGCCGAGAAGCTCCTAGTCTGGGGGAACACTGAAGAGAAGAATGCCGACAGAGAGAAAAAGGCTTCTCCTGGAGCTGATGCCCTGAATTTGGACTTTTAGCCCACTTTGACTGTGAGGAAATAAACTTCTCTTCATTAAAACCATCCACTTGTGGTATTTCTGTTATCGCAGCACTAGCTGACTAAGACACCCGCCATGCAAACAAAGTTCATTTGTTTGGTTCTGTGGTGTCATCAGTTATAAGACACTGATACATAAACATGGTGAGAACCTCAAAGGGGTTCACAGGCTGCCAAGAGGCTCCCAACAAGTGCTGATACCCCTTCTTGGGGCCCCTGGTTGCCCCGACATGACCCATCTGTACACATGCTGCCTTGTTTGGAGAGTGTCTTGAGCTGACCGTAGAAACCAGTTGTCTTAGTTATCTAGTGCTTCTATAACAGAAATACCACAAGTGGATGGCTTTAACAAAGAGACGTTTATTCTGTCATAGTCTAGGAGGCTAGAAGTCTGAATTCAAGGTGCCAGCCCCAGGAGAGGGCTTTCTCTCTCTGTCAGCTCTGGTCTTTGTCATCAATCTTCCCCTGGTCTAGGAGCTTCTCAGTGTAGGGACTCCCGGTCCAAAGGACACGCTATTCTCCAGGCTGTTGTTCCTTGGTGGTATAAGGGCCCCTATCTCTCTGCTTGCCTCTCTGTTTTACATCTCAAAAGAGATTGACTCAAGGCACAACCTAATCTTGTAGATTGAGTTCTACCTCATTAACACAACTGCCTCTAATCCTGCCTCATTAACATCATAGGTTCAGGATTTACAACACATAGGAAAATCACGTCAGATGACAAAATGGTGAACAATCACTCAATACTGAGAACCATGGCCTAGCCAGTTGACACACATTTAAAGAGGAAGATCCTCAACTAGATGGATTGACACAGTGGCTGCAACAATGGGCTCAAGCATAACAACTATGGTGAGGATGGCACAGAACTAGGCAGTGTTTCATTCGGTTGTACAGAGGGTCTGTATGAGTTGGAGCTGACTAAATGGCACCTAACAATAACAACAAATTCAATCCATGACACCAGTGCTTCTCCAATATATGTTCTCCACTCCATCAACTCAATGGAATGAACAGCCAGGACTATGGTCCACCAAGGATGTTGTTTTCTCTCTGGGTGTGGAAATCAGGAGTGTCTTCAAGAGGTTTACCCAGTCCTTACTACTGCTCCTTTGTGAACACCAGGGACCCACAAATGAGATGGACATAATCACCCCTCAATGCCTTAGTGAAAAAATGTGGAATAAATCCAAATTCACAAAAAAGACAAGACTTACTGGACTGACAGAAACTAGAGGAACCCCTAAGACTATGGACCCTAGACACCCTTCTAATTCAGAACTGAAACCACTCCCAAAGTTCATTTGCAGCCAAATATTAGGCAGGTCTATAAAACAAACAATAACACCAGTGAGGAACGTGCTCCCTAGAACAATCAAGTATATGAGACCAAATGGGCAACACCTGCCCGAAAGCAAAATGATAAGGCAGTAAGGGGCAGGAAAACCAGACGAATGGACAAGGGAAACTCCAGTGGAAAGTGCTGACACATTGCAGGGATTGCAATCAATGTCACAAAACAATTTGTCTATAAATTACTGAAGGTGAAACTAATTTGCTCTGTAAATTTTCACCTAAAGCACAATAAAATCTAAATACTGATAATAATAATAATGAGTGAGTTACTCTTCCCACCTCTGGACTGAACTCACCTGTGTCATACCCCTTAAGCCCCACTGCAATGAGGCAAGAATGATCCAAGCTATAGACTGTCTTATAGAAGAGATCCTTGCATGGATTTTCTTTTTTTGGGGGGGAGGGGGTGAAACAATTGAGGAAGGGACATATTTAGTAATGTTTTATAGGAAGCCGCAGGGAATTGTGGAATAAATCTCTCCAAAAAGCACTGATCACACTTGATCACTTTCCTTATACCACTCTAGAAAAAGGACAGCAGCTCCTTCCCCAGAACCTGCTATTTTCCATTCCCTTGCACTTTCCTTCATTGCTGCTTCTGAGTTAAATGATGCCTTGGAGCTTTTTTGAAGGCCAGATTATTGCTTTAAAGTGTAATGCAAGGACAGATCAAATTTATGAAATGGCTTTTATGACAATATCCCAAAGGGCTCTGTGTAATCGCTATAAAAATTGTGAAACACATTGTGGGACAGATTTAATTTTGAAAGCAGCTTAAAATATATATTAATGATTTACCGTCATTATTCCCCATCAGAGGTCTTTAGGAATACTAATAAAATGAGTCTACCTAATATTATTTCCATCCAATCGTTTCTTCATGGAATTCAATCTGATCTTATAGCATGTAACTGGCCAATCAAAATAATGTTCCAGAGGAAAAAAAAACATAGACTTTTTTCGGTCAAAGGGCCATCCAATTTTGTCACTAGTTTCCTCTTTGTTCCTTTAGCACCTGCTCAGCCTTCACCTGTTTCATTCAGCTTTGATTTGCTTACAATATGCACTGCCTGAAAAAAATTAGATAGAAAGTTGTCTACCCTTGGATTCTTGCTAGACAAGCAGGTGGAGCTAAGCCTACTGCATAATTTGCCATAACCAATTCCTATTTATTCTTTGAGATCCAGTTCAAGTCCCTGTCCTTATTTAGAGAAAATTATGACTGCCTCCCCAACTTGCATCTCACCTCTCCCCCATCATGTCACTGCATTTTTTGGTGCAACTGATGTCATGCCCTGCTCCAGTGAGGAGCTGTGATTGGTCTCCTGGTCAGGTGACTAATACCCCACTTGCCAGAATACTGGGTACATAACGCAGGTCTAGATTATCAGTACATTACATTTCTCTACCATAGTCGTTGGTTCAGGTATGATCCAATCAGAGTGTAGGTCAAGACTTTTGTTTGATAAGTTTGGGAAGCTACACTCTCTCCTGCTGAATATGGCCCAAGCAGCATGTTACCCTAATTGCTACTGGCAGCAGCCCTCTTGTATCCATGAGGCAAACCAATTTGAGGACAGAGTCTAACTTAGAGATGGGTAAGCTGAGACAATAACAGAGAAAGACATAAATCTGAGTGAACCATGCCTAAAATCCAATCTGCTTCTGGATTTATTTTTCCAGTTACATGGCTCCATAAATACATTAAATTATTTAAATTATTTTGGGCTGAATTTGTAACCCAAAGAGTACTAATCACCCTTCATTGAATGCTGCAGTGCTAGGCATATGAGCAAATGAATAAAGGAAAAAGCTAGGATGGGTGGGGGTAATTATGTGATTGTAGGACTGATCTGCTCCTGCACACCACTCAGGGTGAACAGCTGTCTAGTGTCCAAAAGGAAGTGGCAAATTCAGGCCCAGTCAAGGTAAGTGTTGTGTCCAATGGTCCCATCTGATGAACAGGACACAAAGTCAAGCTATTTTAATTAGCTACAACATTTTCAGGTTAATCAGATGATCTTTAGTAAGATTTCAGATTGTCTGCATAGACTCCAGTTAACAGATCATCCTAGGCATATTAGACAGTGTACATAAGATAGTAAGAAAAATTCTAGCACATATTTCTAGTTAATATGTAGTTCCTAGGATCCTGCTTGCTTTGGATAGTATTTGTTCAGCAGGAATAGGAGGCTAAACCTTCAGGGTGATGCATTTGTGCCCACAGCTGGTCAATACTGTAGATGGCAGGGGCCAAAACTTTGGAGAGTCCAATTCAACTCAACAAGCAATTAAGTAGCAACTATGTTATGTGGATGATACAGAAATGAGCATGATAGAGGAGCAACTTAAAATGCTGCCTTAGATACACACTCCATAATGACTCCCGACAATAAGGACTCCAGAAAGTAAGTTACACAGACACAAATAATGACCTCGGATCCCAGAACATCAATTGGAGAGTTGAAGAAACAGACTGAGCACTGATTGGAAGGAGAGACAGAACAAGGACAACAGGAAAACAGAGATACATGGATTGACCAGCGTGGTGCAGCATGGCCATCTTGAGATGGCAATAAGCAATGATCCGGGGTGAGGAATCCAAGAAAGCAACTGAGGAGAACACAACTGGTAGCAGACTCAGCGCAAACAATGCCAGAAAGAAACAACAAGGTGGGCAGGACATGGCTAGGGACAGGGCACCCAGAGGGCAAAGCATAGGAGTGGAGTAGTTTTGAAGCTAGGGAACCACAGAGAAGTGATTTTAAAGTAAAGCAAAGCAGACTGAATCACTGGAACCTAAGGAAAGGGGACAGAATAAACAGGGAGTGTGCATTTGCAGTGGAGCACAGGGGAGGAACAGAGAGGCAAGTGTGAGCTCCAGTCCCTCTGGCAAGTGCGAGAAGGGAATGAGCTAGGAATTAGTTCAAGGACTGCTTGTTGGTGGCAACACCCAGCCGCTTAGATGGGAAACGCCCAGTGAAAAGTCAACCCACAGAGTAACAAGTAGAAGCCCCCCAGAACTGGCCCTATGCAACCAGTCATCCACTCCTGTCCCTGCAGGCTCCCCTTCACTCCCCTCCTTTCACAAATGTGCCTGCTGTTTGTGCTGACAAGCATAAGCTCCTCTCCACCTCACCCCCACCTGAGGCATAGGTGGCCCCTGCTAAAGAACACAAGCCTAATCCTGCCCTACACCCCTCCCTGAGATGCAAGAGGTCCACACTAACATGCACAAGACTAGCCCAGCCCCCTGCCCTCCTTGAGGTGCAGACCATCTGTGCAAACCTGGACAGGCTCTGATTTGCCCCTTAATCCATCTTGAACATGCAAGCGTCTGCCCCCCTACCTCTCACTCACAAACTCCTGCATTCCCTGACTAGCAAAATACCTCCCACAACCAAGCGAAACTCCATGTCCTACCCTGGTGATCTGACTGACAGCCAAGTGGGACTCCATGCCCTGCCCAGCCAGCACCACCCCCTGCAGCCCAGCAAGACTACGTGTCCTACCCAACCACCACTCTCAGCAGAGAGGGATTCCTTGCCCTGACCTACCAACCCCTCACTGATCATGCAGGCTTCCACACCCTATTCAGCCTGCCCCTCCCTGTGCTCCATACTGTGCTTCAGAGGTCACACTAACTGCTGGTGGCAACACAGAGGAAATATATTATCCCTTAAGAGCTGTAAAGGACATTGACCACCTGACACCTGGTGCTGCACATCAGGAAAGGATCTGTTGGTACAGTACCAAGCAATCCTCTAAGGTAAGTCATATGAGCCTAACGACATAAGACCACAGTGTGTGTGTGTGCTATCCACCACAACCACCAGTGAGAAGAAAGCACACCCAGCCAACTGACAGCACCAAACCAATACATAGAATACCCAACTGGCAGCATCATAGTCATACACAGACCAATACTACAAAACAACATCAATTAAAACAATACAAAGGAAGGCAGACAATATAAAGAGAAAGGGAAAAAGCTAAGCCCCAGATATATCAAAGCAAAACCATACAAAAAAGGCAGACAAACATAGAATCAATAAAGAAATAAGTAAATATGATAGAACCTTAATTCCTCAAAAATGCCAGTCAATTACAAATCATATGAAGAAACAGGATATGATGGCTCAGGAAAATGAGAAAAATAAATGGATGAAAAACCTTTCTGAGGAAGAACTGATCATACAGCTACCTGACAAGGAATTCAAAACACTAATATTTAGGTTCCTCAAAGAAATAAAGGAAAACACAGGAAAAACTCCAGAAGAATTCAGGAAAACAATACAAGAACAAAATGACAAACTCAATAGAGAAATAAAAACCATACAAAAACAACAATGATAAATTCAGAAGCTTAACACTAGAATATCATAAATAAACAACTCAATGAAAGTACACAGAAGTAAAATTGAATCAATGGAAGAAAGAATCAGTGAAATAGAAGACAAATCTTTGATACTAAGTTGTTTGAGGAACAAGCAGAAAAAAAGATGGAAGAAAAATGAAGAAAGCCTAAGGATTATGCAGGATACTATTAAGAGAAATAATATATGCATATTAACAATCCCAGAAGTGGAAGAGAGAAAAAAAAAGTACACAGAATTTTTGAAGACATACTGGCAGAAAACTCCCCAAACATCATGGAAGATGAGAAGATTTCCATCCAAGAAGCTCAACGATCTCCACACAGCATAGACCCCCAAAAGAAATCACCAAGGCATATCATAATCAAACTTTCCAGAACCAAAGACAAAGAATTTTAAGAGCAGCTGAAGAAAAGCAAAATATCACCTACAAAGGGACCTCAAAAAGACAAAGCAAAGATTTCTCATCAGAAACTATGAAGTCAAAAAGGCAATGAGATGACATATACAAAATTGTGAAAGGAAAGAACTGCCAATCAAAAATTATATATCCAGCAAAACTGTCTTTTAAAAATGAGGGCACAATTAGGACATTCCCAGATAAGTAGAAATGAAGGGAATTTTTAATGACCAGACCAGCTCTACAAAAAATATTAAAGGAAGTCCTTCAGATAGAAAACCAAAGATGTCAGACAATAACCTGTTATAAAGACATATGACAGCATCACTAAGATACCAAGTCAAGTAAGACTTCAAAAAAGTAAAACAAAGCTACGAATTGATTAAGGGAACCAGAGATATAAAGATGTAAATAACAGCAACTTCAAAAGAAAGAGATGAATGAATGGTGTAGTTATAGAACTTCCATATGGAGAGGAAGTCAAGGCAATCTCAAAATATAACAGACTGTTTTAAATTTAGGAAGATAAATGTAAATTTCAGGGTAACCACAAAGAAAAGTGATAAATATACTCACCAACACAACACAAAGAAGAAAATCAAAAAGACTCAGTAAACACAAAAACAGCAATAATGAATGAAAGGAATAGAAACCCATATACAGAGAGAACTCATCACAGAAAGTAAAGAAAATAAAGAAACCATTAACATCACAAAATAAGCTGTAACAAAATGGCAGCAGCAGATCCATACCTATTGATAACCCCACTGAATATAAATGCATTAAATTCACCAGTCAAGAGGCAGAAATTGGTAGCATGGATAATAAAACACGACCCATCAATATGTTGTCTACAAAAGACACACATGAGGCACAATGACATAAATAAGTTAGAAATCAAAGGATGGGAAAAGATATATACCAAGCAAACAGTGACCAGAGGAGAGGAGGAGTGGCAATATTAATATCTGATAAAATAGACTTCAGGTCAAAATCCATTATATGAGACAAAGAAGGACATTATATAATGATTAAAAGGTCAATTCACCAAGAAGACATAACAATTATAAATATTTATGCACCCAATGCCAGAGCTCCAAAAGTAATAAAACAAACTAACAGAATTGAAGAAAGAAAGAGATCTATAATAATAGCAGGAGATTTTAACATACCACTTTTGACAATTAACAGAACAGCTAAAAAGAAAATCAGCAAAGATACAGAATACCTAAACAACACTATTAATCAACTGGACCTCACAGACATATGTAGAATGCACCAACCAACAACAAAATTAAACATACTCTCATCCAATGCACATGGAACATTCCCCAGAATAGACCATATTTTAGGCCACAAAGCAAGCCTCAACAAATTGAAACTGACTGAAATTATACAAAGCACCTTCTTTAATCATAACAGTATGAAACTACAAATCAATAACAGGAGGAACGAGGAAAATAAGTTAAATACATGGAAACTAAATAACCCATTACAAAAAAAAAACTATCGGGTCATAGAAAAAATTAAAAGTGAAATTAAAAAAATACTTAGAATTAAATGAAAATAAAAATACAACATAACAAAACCTTTGAGACGCAGCAAAATCAGTGCTCAGAGGGAAATTTATAGCAATAAGTGCATACATTAAAAAAGAAGAAAGGTCCAAAATAAATAACATGACAACCAAATAAATTGAGAAGAAAGAGGAAAGAAGACCAAAACAACCAGAAGAAAGGAAATAATAAAGATCTAAGCAGAAAAAAGTGAAATAGAAAACAGAAAAACAATAGAAAGAATCAACAAGACAACATCTTGGCTCTTTGAAAGGATAAATAAAATAGAAAAACCACCTGCCAAATTGACAAAGAAAAAAAAAAGATGCAAATAACCAAAATAAAAAATGGAATTGGAGACATTACAACAGACCCAACTGAGATAAAGAGGATCGTAACAGAATTCTATGAAAAACTATACTCCAACAATTTGAAAACCTAGAAGAAAGGGACAAATTTCTACCTACCTAAATAGCACAGATAGTGTTAGAAAATTATAAAGAGACTCATAACAAAAGAAGAGACTGAACATGTCAAAAAACTGCCAACAATAATAACAAAAGGCCTCAGTCCAGATGGCTTCACTGGGAAATTTTATCAAACACTCACAGAAGAGTTAACACCAATTCTACTCAAACTCTTTCAAAACATAGAAAAGGAAGGAATACTCCCCAACTCATACTATGAAACCAGCATCACAAAGCAAGTAAAAGACACCAGAAAAAAAGAAAATTACAGCTCAATATCCCTTATGAATATTGATGCAAAAATTCTAAACAACATTATGCTGAGTGAAATAAGTCGATCACAAAAGGACAAATATTGTATGAGACCTCTATTGTAAAAACCCATGAAATAGTTCACACA
>NW_004443956.1:15346284-15351150 GCF_000243295.1 Trichechus manatus latirostris | reverse complement strand
AAAAAAAATTCTAACCAAAATTGAAGCCAGCAGAATTCAGCAATATATCAAAAAAATCATATATCATCAAGTGGGAGTCATATGAGGAATGTGAGGATGATTCAACATTAGAAAATCAATTAATGTAATTCATCACATAAATAAAACAAAGGAAAAGAACCACATGATTGTCTCAATTTTTGCAGAAAAAGGATTTGATAAAATCCACTACCCTCTCCTGATAAAAACTCTCAGCAAAATAGGAATAGAGGGGAAATTTCTTAACATAATTAAGGGCACATATATACAAGAGTCAGCATTATTCTCAATGGAGACAGTCTGAAAGCATTCCCCTTGAGAACAGAAACCAGACGAGGATGCTCTTTATCACGGATCTTCTTCAATATTGTACTGGAAGTCCTAAACAGAGCAATAAGACAAGAAAGGGAAATAAAGGATATCTAAACTGAAAAAGAAAAGGTTAAACTATCTCTGTTCACAAATGACACAATCTTGTAAACAGAAAATTCCAGATATTCCACAAGAAATCTACTGTATCTAATGGAAGGATTCAGCAAAGTGGCACAGTATACATTCAACACAAAAAAATGAGTTGTGTTCCTTTACACTAACAAGGAAAACTCCAAAAACAAAATCAAGAGAACACTACCATTTACAATAGCCCCCAAAAGGCTAAAATACCTAGGAATAAAACAAACCAGGAGTACAAAAGACCTATACAATGAAAACTATAAAACACTACTGCAAGAAACTAAGAGATCTTCATAAATGGAAAAATATTCCAAGCTCATGGATTGGAAGACGTAACATTATGAAAATGTCAATACAACCCAAAGTGATCTACAGATATAACACAAATCAATCCAAATTCTAACATCCTTTAATTAAATGGAAAAACATATCACCAACTTTATATGGAAAGGAAAGAGGCCCCGAATAGCCACAGTAATATTGAAGAAGAATAACAAAGCAGGAGGCCTCACATTCTCTGATTTCAAAAGATATCACAGATGCCACCTAGCCACATGTGACAGGGGTCCAAGAATAAGTAGTGCCTCCTCCCAGTCCTTACAGCCAACAGCATTGGGTGCTCCTAGTCCAGCTGCAAAACCCACCCACCTACATGCTCTAGGGAACAGGGACAGGCTTTCCTCCCACACTCTCAGGGGCAGCTGTCAGCCCCCTGCCTTGCTCAGCACGTGACCCCTTACTGCAGCCAGATACCTGTGCCTACTCCAGTCACCCCTGCCTGTTCAGGACTGTAGGTGAGAGCCTGCACCACACACTTCATGACTGACTACCTGGATACCTGAGCTGAATCCATACAAGAAAAGTAAACAGACTGCTGGGCTCACATACCAAGTAACAGATCTAACCACCTGGTAACAGGACATTAGAGCTTCAAAGGCACCAATAATCAAACTAGCTCATACAAGCAGCCTATTTAGACACATCAAAACAAGAAGCTAGGACACAGTAAACAAACATAAAATAAATAAATATAATAACTTATTGATGGCTCAGAGATAACAGTCAATATCAAATCACATAAAGAGGCAGACCATGATAGCTTCAGCAAGCTGCCAAAATAAAGAATCAAGAAATTTTCTGGGGGAGAGAATTTATTGGAATTACCAAAGGCAGAATACAAAAGGTTAATATACTGAAATCTTCAAGAGATCAGGAAGGATATCAGGCAAAATGCAGAAAAATCAAGAAACGCAGAGACGAAGCAATAGAGGAACTTAAGGAGATTAGAGAACAGTATAATGACAAATTTAACAGGCTGCAAGAATCTATAGAGAGACAGCAAATAGAAACCCAGGAGATTAACAATAAAATTTCAGAATTAGACAAATCAATAGAAAGTCAAAGAAGCAGAATTGAGGTTATGGTAGTCAAAATTAGTGAGACTGAAGATAAAGCACTTGACACCAACTTATTTGAGGAAAAATCAGATAAAAGAATTTTAAAAAATGAAGAAACCCTAAGAATTACGTGGGACTCTATCAAGAGGAACAACGTACGAGTGATTAGAGTACCAGAACAGGGGAAGATAACAGAAAAAACACAGAGAATTGTTGAAGATTTGTTGGCAGAAAACTTCCCTGAGATCCTGAAAGATGAGAAGATATCTATCCAAGATGCTCATCGAACCCCGCATAAGGTGTATCCCAAAATAAAGTCACCAAGACATATTATAATCAAACTTGACAAAACCAAAAATAGAGAATTTTAAGAGTGAGTAGGGATAAACAAAAAGTCATCTACAAGGGAGGAGTCAATAAGACCAAGCTTAGACTACTCATCAGAAACCATGCAGGCAAGAAGGCAATGTGATAACATATATAAAGCCTTGAAGGGACAAAATTGCCAGCCAAAAATTATATATCCAGCAAAACTGTCTCTCAAACATAATGGCAAAATTAGGGCGTTTCCAGATAAACAGAAGTTTAGGGAATTTGCAAAACCTAAACCAAAATTACAAGAAATACTAAAGGGAGCCCTTCAGTTAGAAAATCAATAGCATCAGATAACGACCCAAAAGTAGAACACAGGATAGAACAGCCAGATATCAACCCAGATAGGGAAGACACAAAAATAAATCAAAGCTAAAACACTGAAAATAGAAAAACAGAGACATCATTATGTAAAAGATGACAACATTAAAACAAAAAAGAGGGACTAAAAAATGTAGTCATAGATCTTTCATATGAAGAGGAGGTCAAGGGATATAAAGAAATAAAAGAGTGGTATAAACTTAGAAAAACAGGGGTAAATATTAAGGTAACCACAAAGGAAACTAATAATCCTGCACATCAAAATAAAAAACGAGACAAACATAAAGACTCAGCAAATACAAAATCAACAACAATGAAAAAGATGAAAAGAAAATACATAAAGAAAAACGACTCAGCACAGAAAATTAAGTGGAACAAAGAAACTGTCAACAACACACATACACAAAAAGACATCAAAATGACAGCACTAAACTCATACTTATCAACAATTACGCTGAATGTTAAAGGACTAAATGCACCAATAAAGAAACAGAGAGTGGCATACTGGATTAAAAAACACGATCTGTCTATATGCTGCCTACAAGAGATACACCTTAGACTTAAAGACACAAACAAACTAAACCTCAAAGGATGAAAAAATATATTAAGCAAATAACACTCAAAAAAGAGCAGGAGTAGTGTCATGGATTGAGTTGTGTCTCCCAAAAATATCTGTCAGCTTGGCTGGGTCATGATTCCCAGTGTTGTATGATTGTGTAATCTGATGTGATTTCCTTATGTGTTGTAAATTCTATCACTGTGATGAGGTTATACTGATGAGGTTGACAAGATTAGATAGTGTCTTAATGCAATCTCTTTTCAGATATAAATGAGAGAAGTGAGCAGAGACACACGGGAACCTCATACCACCAAGAAAGCAGTGCTGGGAGCAGAGCACGTCCTTTCGACCTGAGGTTCTGCGCAGAGAAGCTCCCAGACCAAAGGAAGATTGATGACACGGACCTTCCCCCAGAGCTGACAGAGAAAGCGTTCCCCTGGGGCTGATGCCCTGAGTTTGGACTTGTAGCCTACTGTACTGTGAGAGAATAAACTTTATTAAAGCCATCCACTTGTGGTATTTCTGTTAGAGCAGCACTAGATGACTAGGACAAGTGGCAATATTAATCTCTGACAAAATAGACTTTAAAGTAAAATCCACCACAAGCGATAAGGAAGGACACTATATAATGATTAAAGGGTCAATACACCAGGAGGACATAACCATAATAAATATTTACATACCCAATGATAGGGCTCCAAAATACATAAAACGAACACTAACAGCATTGAAAAGAGACATAGACACCTGCACGATAATAGTAGGAGACTTCAACACACCACTTTCAGTGAAGTACAGAACATCCAGAAAGAAGCTGAATAAAGACATGGAAGATCTAAATGCCACAATCAACCAACTTGATCTCATAGATATACTGAACATTCCATCCAACAGCAGCCAAGTATACTTTCTTTTCCAATGCACATGGAACATTCTTCAGAATAAACCACATATGAGGCCATAAAGCAAGCCTTAACAGAATCCAAAGCATCGAAATACTAGAAAGCATCTTATCTGACTATAAAGCCATAAAAGTAGAAATCAATAACAGAAAAAGCAAGGGGAAAAAAAGTAAAACACATGGAAACTGAACAACACCTTGCTCAAAAACTGCTGGGTTATAGAAGAAATTAAGGATGGAATAAAGGAATTCACAGAATCAAATGAGAATGAAAACACATCCTACCAGAACCTTTGGGACACAGCAAAAGCAGTGCTCAAAGGTCAGTTTATAGCAATAAATGCACACATTGAAAAAGAAGAAAGGGCCAAAATCAAAATATTAACCCTACAACTCAAATAAATAGAGAGAGAGCAGCAAAAGAAACCACTGGGCACCAGAAGAAAGGAAATAAATAATAAGAATTAGAGCAAAATTAAATGAAATAGAGAATAGCAAAACAATTGAAAGAGTGAACAAGACCAAAAGCTGGTTCTCTGAAAAGATCAACCAAATTGATAAACCATTGGCCAAACCGACAAAAGAAAAACAGGAGAGGAAGCAAATAACCTGAATAAGAAATAACATGGGCAATATCACCAAAGATCCAACTGAAATTAAAAGAATCATAACAGAATACTATGAAAAATTGTACTTTAACAAATTGGAAAACCTAGAGGAAATGGACAAATTTCTAGAAAACTCACTACCTACCCAAACTAACACAAACAGAGATAGAACAACTAAATAAACCTATAACAAAAGAAGAGATTGAAAAGGTAATTAAAAGACTCTCAAGGGGAAAA
>NW_004443956.1:15284454-15337072 GCF_000243295.1 Trichechus manatus latirostris | reverse complement strand
AATGAAAACTACAAGACACTACTGCAAGAAACCAGAAGAGACCTGCGTAAGTGGAAAAACATACCTTGCTCATGAATAGGAAGACTCGACATTGTGAAAATGCCAATTCTACCCAAAGCGATCTACAGATACAATGCAATCCTGATCCAAATTACAATAACATTTTTGAATGAGATGGAGGAACAAATCACCAACTTCGTATGGAAAGGGAAGAGGCCCTGAATAAGGAAAGCATTACTGAAGAAGAAGAACAAAGTAGGAGGCCTCACACTACCTGATTTTAGAAGTTATTATACTGCCACAGTAGTCAAAACTGCCTGGTACTGGTACAACAGCAGACACATAGACCAGTGGAACAGAATTGAGAATTCAGACATAAATTTATCCACCTATAAGCAGCTGATGTTTGACAAAGGCCCAAAGCCCGTTAATGGGGAAAAGACAGTCTCTTTTACAAATGGTGCTGGCATAACTGGATATCTATGTGCAAGAAAATGAAATAAGACCCATACCTCACACCATGCACAAAAACTAACTCAAAATGGGTCAAAAACTTAAATATAAAATCAAAAAACAATAAAGATCATGGAAGGAAAAATAGGGACGATGCTAGGAGCCCTAATACACGCATAAACAGAATACAAAACATTAGTAACAATGCACAAATGCCAGAAAAGAAACTAGATAACTGGAAGCTCCTAAAAATCAAACACTTTTGCTCATCAAAAGAGTTCACCAAAAGAGTAAAAAGACAACCTACAGACTGGGAAACAATGTTTGTCTAAGACAAATTCGATCAGCTTTTAACCTCTAAAATCTACAAGATACTGCAAAACCCCAACAACAAAAAGACAAATAACCCAATTAAAAAATGGGTAAAGGATACGAACAGACACTTCACCAAGGAAGAAATAAGGGCAGCTAACAGACATATGAGGAAATGCTCACTATCATTAACCATTAGAGAAATGCAAATCAAAACTACAGTGAGATACCATTTGACCCCAATAAGGCTAGCATTAATCCAAATAATAAATGTTGAAGAGGTTGTGGAAAGACTGGAACACTTATACACTGTTGGTGGAAATGTAAAATGGTACAACCACTTTCGAAATTGATTTGATGCTTTCTTAAGAATCTAGAAATAGAAGTACCATACAATCCAGCAATCCCGCTCCTTAGAATATATCCTAGAGAAGTAAGAGCCATCACACGAATAGATATATGCACACCCATGTTCTTTGCAGCACCGTTTATGGAAGAGGCTACATAGGTCTGGCTCATGATTTTTACTCTCCATTGCTAATCTCATGATCTTTTTTTTCTCCTCCCTTTCCAGTCTCTATAAAAAGTTTAAGATTAACCACTGTTCCTCCTTGGACAGTGGAAAAACAAGTGCTAATGATCTAGGAATGAAAAAACAAACAAAGCACCCATCTTGTGACAAGAAACCAGGATGGCACCAGATAAGCCTCATGGAATACCAGTAGAAGGTTAACTCATCTAAAACACGACCACCATAACTACCTCAAGGAGGAACTAACATTCCACAAATTTCTAAGACTCATAATTCTGTCCCTATAAAACCTTCAGCCAGTCTCCAGTTCAAAGAGGCAGGTTTTGGAGGAATCTATTCCCCTCTGTCTCCTGTATATCGATTTATAATAAAACCTTGCTGCTCACCTCACCCCTGTCTCAGAATTGGCTATTGCGGCAGGCAGCTCTGATCCATGCAATTGTGGTAACATTCATGATAGCAAAAAGATGGAAACAACCTAGGTGCCCATCAATGGACAAATGGATAAACAAATTATGGTATATTCACACAATAGAATACTATGCAACAATAAAGAACAATAATCAATCTGTGAAACATCTTATAACATGGAGGAATCTGAAGGCATTATGCTGAGTGAACTTAGTCACAAAAGGACGAATATTGTATAAGACTACTATTATAAGAACTCAAGAGGAAGTTTAAACACAGAAGAAAACATCCTTTGATGGTTACAAGGGTGGGGAGGGAAGGAAAGGGGTATTCGCTAACTACATAGTAGACAAGAATTATCTTAGGTGAAGGGAAGGATAACACACACTACAAGGGAAGTCAGCACAACTGGACTAAATCAAAAGCTAAGAAGTTTTCCGAATACAACGAAATGCTTCGAGGGACAGAGTAGCAGGGGCGGGTGGTCTGGGGACCATGGTTTCAGGGGACCATGGTTTCAGTGGACTTCTAGGTCAATTGGCATAACAAAGTTTATTAAGAAAATGTTCTGCATCCCACTTTGGTGAGTGACGTCTGGGGTCTTAAAAGCTACACAGCGGCCATCTAAGATGCATCAGTTGGTCCCAACCCACCTGCAGCAAAGGAGAATGAAGAACACCAAAAACACAAGGAGAATATTAGCCCAAGAGACAGAAAGAGCCACGTGAATCAGAAATTCCATCAGCCTGAGACCAGAAGAACTAAATAGTGCCCGGCTACCACCAAGGATCGCCCTGACAAGAAACAAAACAGAGAGTCCTTGATGGAACAGGAGAGAAGTGGGGTGCAGATCTCAAATTCTAGTCAAAAAGAGCAGACTTAATGGTTTGATGAGACCAGAGGGACCCCAGAAGACATGGCCCCTGGACTGTCTCTGGGGCCAGAGCTGAGACCATTCCTGAGGCCAACTCTTCAGACAAAGATTAGACTGATCTATGGGACATACAGTGATCCTCATGAAGAGTGTGCTTCTTAGCTCAAGTAGGTACATGACACTAAACGGGCAACTGCTGTCCGGAGGCCAGATGAGAAGGCAGAGAGGGTCAGGAGCTAGCTGAATGGACACGGGAAATCAGGGGTGGATAGGAGGAGTGTGCTGTCACAGTATAGGGAGAGCAACTAGGTCACAAAGCAATGTGGGTATAAATTATTGCATGAGAAACTGACGTGAATTGTAAACTTTCACTTAAAGCCCAATTAAAAAAAAAAAAAAAACATAGAGCCACAGTAATCAAAACAGCCTGGCACTTGTTAAATGACAGATACACAGTCTGGTGGAATAGAACTGAGAACCCAGAAGTAAATCCATCCATCTATGGGCAGCTGATTTTCAACAAGGGATCAAAGTCCATTCAGTGGGGAAGAATTAGTCTCTTTAACAAATGGTGCTGGCAAAACTGGATAGTCATTTGCAGAAAAATGAAACAAGATCCATACCTCACACCATGCACAAAAACTAACTCAAAATAGATCAAAGATCTAAATGTTAAATCTAAAACTATAAAGGTCCTCAAAGATAATATAGGGGCAAAATTATGGAACTTAATTCTTTTCAGTTATAGCTTACCAAACACAACTACAAAGACATGAGCAACAGAAGACAAGTTAGGTAACTGGTACCTCCTAAAAATTAAATATTTATGCTCACCAAAAAAGATGAAAAGAGTAAAAAGAGAACCTACAGTTGGAAAAATAATACTTGGGAATGATATATCTGATAACAGTCTAATCTCTATATAGAAAACTCAACAACAAAAAGACAATCCAATTTAAAAATGGGTAAAAGACATGAACAAACACTTCACCAAAAAGGACATTCAAGCAGCCAACAAACACTTGAAAAGATGCTTGTGATCATTAGTCATCAGAGAGATGCAAATCAAAACTAAACTACAATGAGACACTATCTCACCCCTGCAAAAATGGCACTGATAAAATTAATTTAAAAAAATGATAGTGAGGTTGTGGAGAAATTCGAACTCTTATCTACTGCTGGTGGGAATGTAAAATTGTGCAAACACTATGAAAAATAGCATGGTGCTTCCTCAAAAAGCTAGAAATAGAAACATCCTATGACCTAGCAAGTCCACTCCTAAATATATACCGTAGAGTTCTAATAGTAGTGGCATAAATAGACATATGCATACCTATGTTCATTGCAACATTATTCACAATAAAACAAGACGGAAACAATCTAAATGCCCATCAATGGATGAATGGATAAATAAAATGTGGCGTATACATACAGTAAATCATCACCAACTAGTCAATTCTGACTCATAGCTACCCTATAAGACAGAGTAGAACTGCCCCATAAGATTTCCAAAGAGCCGCTAGCGGATTCAAACTACTAACCTTTTGGTTAGCAGCCAAACACTTCACCACTGTGCCACCAGGGCTCCTTGAAGACTAAGGTGCACCTGACCCAAGTCATGGTGTTTTCAATCACCTCACATGCATGTGAAAGCTTGTCAATGAATAAGGAAGACCGAAGAAGAAGTGTCACCTTTGAATTATGGTGTTGGTGAAGAATATTGAATATACCATGGACTGCCAAAAGAACCAATAAATCTGTCTTGGAAGAAGTACAGCCAGAATGCTCCTTAGAAGCAAGGACGGTGAGACTATGTCTCACATACTTTGGACATGTTATCAGGAGGGACCAGTCCCTGGAGAAGGACAACAGGCTCAGTAAAGTAGAGGGTCAGCAAAAAAGAGGAACACCCTCGATGAGATGGATTGACACAGTGGCTTCAACAAGCATAACAACGATTGTGAGGATGGCACTGGACCAGGCAGTGTTTCCTTCTGTTGTACATAAGGTCGCTATGAGTTGGAATCAACTCGACAGCATCTAAACACAACAACATATATACCACAGGACACTACACAGCTATAAAGAATAATGATGAGTCTGCGAAACGTCTTAAAACATGGCTGAATCTGGAATACATTATGCTGAGTGAAATAAGTCAAACACAAAAGGACAAACATTGTATGTTCCTACTTCTATAAAAAGACAAAAATAGGTATACATATAGAAACCAGTGTTCTTTGGTGGTAACCAAGGATGGAAGGGGAAGGGAGTGGAATCGCTCTCTAGACAGTAGACACTTTTAGTTTTGGTGTTGGGAATGGCAACACCAAATGTTGGTGAAAAGGGCACAACTTAACTGAGGTAAATGATGACACTAAGAAATACACAAGAATAAATGACATTGTTGGTAAATGCTATAACATATACAATTTGGTAACAATAGCAATAACAATAAAAAATTATGTGAATGGTTACATAGGTATGTATGCATATATGTGTTTAGGAAGCTATACGTGTGTATATATGTGAGCCTATATAGGTGTATCTGTAGGCATATTTATGCACATGTTTCTGTGTGCTGCACATATATTCATATACATAGTAAAGCACGTAGGAGGCACAGTCACAGATACCTCCCAGACATAACCAAATATCTCACAGGATTGGTTTACTAGGTTTGAAGGCTTAGGACCATAGTCTCATGGAACATTTTGGTCAATTGGCACAACATAGCCTATAAAGTTCGTGTTTTACATCCTAGTTTGGTAAGCAACATCTGAGTCTTAAAGGCTTGTGAACAGCCATCTAAGATACAGCTATTTGTCCTACTTATCTGGAGCAAAAGAGAAAGAAGGAAACCAAAGACTCAAAAAAGAATAGTACAGGACCAATTGTCTACACAAACCACAGCCTTACCTAACCATAGACCAGAAGAACTAGATAGAGTCCAGCTACCACTACCAACTGTTCTGACCAGGGTCGCAATAGATGGTCATGGATAAAATGGGAAAAAATTGTAGAATAAACTTCAAAATCTTTTTTAAAAAGCCCAGACTTACTGGACTGGCAGAGACCTGGAGAACCCCCGAGACTCTTGCACTGAGATACCCCTTAAACTTTGAACTGAAACTACTCCTAGAGGTCACCTTTCAATTAAATAACTGGTTGGATCATAAAATAAACAATATCACCCATGTGTACCGTGCTCCTTTTATTTAAAAAAAGAAAATCATCTTTTCGAGACCAAATAGTCATTTACCCTAAAGCAAGCAAGAATAATGGAAAGAGAATAAGAAGAACATAAATAATAAGAATGTTGATGCAATGTGGAAAATGTAACCAATGTCACTGAACAATATATGTAGAAATTGTTCATTGGGAACTTAATTTGCTGTCTATGAGAAATGAGATCCCAGCCGGCTCATTGTCTGGGCAGCCCGCAGTGAATTCCTGGGTCATTTTGGACAGTCCTACTGGTTGCACCACAATCATATACATTCAAGAAATATGTTGAATAAGTAAGTGCCCAGCAAAAGCCAAACGAGCCCAAGTAGAGCTATCTGAGGAAGACTTTGGGCACTAATCTGAGGTCCAAGGCAGGAGACTACTAGGCAAATTAAAGGCACAGCACACACAGGGCCAGACCAAAAGTTGTCAAGCTTGAGGACCACACATAGCCCAGCAGAAGAGGGCCCTGGGTGTAACTAGTGACCACCCTGTCTCCTGATGCAATCTAGGCAGGACCTCCATTCTGCTAAGGGCTCTTTGGCCACCATACCCAGTCTCTGCACCTTCCTATGTTCTCCTATGTTGAGTCAGGGTCCTGGAATGTCATAGTCTCTCACTGTTCCCACTCTACCCCACACCTCCTCTACCCCCATTAGCTTCCCTCAGGCCCATCCCTGTGCCTGGCATCTTGCTGCCTGTTCACAGACATTCTAGATACCCACTAGCTGCAGGCCTGTAACTCCAAATAGTCCCTCTTCCTTCTTCCTATAGGACACCCCATTACTCCCTAGGTTCTCTTGTCCTACCCCTACCATAGATGGCCATGTACTCAGACTACTGTGTTTTTCCTGCCAGCTGGAATGCTCCCCATCTGCAGCTGGACCCACCCCGTCAACAGATGTGTCTAGGTTTATCTTCAGCAGCCAGAGTGAAACCTGCTTCAAAGCAGTCAGACAGGAGGTGTCTATTTAGGACAAGGTCTCTACATCTGCGATGTACAAGCAAGCAGAAATGGAAGGAAATAAGCGCCTGATCAAGAAACAAGCCCAAAACATATGACTTTTCCAAAACTCATAAGTACTCCAGGCTGCTTAACACACGTCATATTAGCTCCCTTCAATCATAGCAGAGCCCAGAGCCGAGGTATTGAGAAATCCCAGATGAGGAGCATGAGACCTATATTCTAGCCCTAGCTTTGACTCTGAATTGTTGAGTGATGTTTGCCAAGTCTCCCCAGCTCTCTAAGCCTCGACTGGATAAGAGAATGCCTTCCATTCCTTTCATCTCTCAAGTCCTTCAATTCCACAGTTCTATGCTCTTTAGATGAATGTGAAAGATGGACAATGAAAAAGGAAGACAGAAGAATTAACGCATTCAGACTGTGGGTGTTGTGAAGAATATTGAATATACTATGGACTGCCAGAAGAATGAACAAATAAGTCTTAGTTGAAATACAAATAGAACGCTCCTAAGAAGTTAGAACAGCAAAACTTTAGCTCACTTACTTTGGACACATCATTAGGAAAAACCAATGGTTAGAAAAGGACATCATGTTTGGCAAAGTAGAGGATTAGCGAAAATAAGAGAAACCCTCAATGAGATGGATTGACACAATAGCCACATCAAAGAACCCCACCATAGCAACCATCATGAAGGTGGCACGGGACCAGGCAACATTTTGTTCTGTTATACATAAGGTCACCATGAGTTCAAGCCGACTCCATGGCAACTACCAACAATAACAATGGTTTTTACAGGAAGGACACCCTGGTAGCCCAGCGAGGCCTCCTCTTCACACGGATTTTTGCTGTCCTGGCTCTGGATTCTATGGTGGCCATAAATACAAAACACAGGATCAGCACTGCCTCACGTATTGACCACCAAGTAACATTTTCTCTGTCACATTTTCATATTGTCCTTTTCCCCTCTCTCGGTTTCGCAATCTTGTAACTTTCCTTGGTACACCATTCCGTTGGTATTCTCTGGTACAACATCACACCTGCTTGCTGCTCACAAGCCGTGGATCTAGCTCTACTGAGACAGGACAGAGAACACAACCATAGGAAGTACTCAGCATGAGTGGGCACAGAGCTGGGGGAGGAACTTCCCACCCGTTTTACTTCCTACTCACCATCTAGTGCCTGTGTGGTTCAAGCTCCATTTCTAGGGGCAAGAGAGGGTTGCAAGAAATGCCACTTCAGGAGACAAGAGACGTGGATTCTGTTCATCTCTGCTTGGAACTGGTCGTGTGACCTCAAGCAAATCAGCCCACCTCTCTGACTCTCATAGCTATGAAGCAAGGTGTTGGACTCGGATTATTTCTAAAGCCTCTTCCAACTTTTATATTCAATAATTTATAGGTTGCAAAGCCACAGAAGGCTTAATCATTTTTGACTGATCTCATTAATACAAATGAGAAAAGGAACCTGGTATTTTAAGAAAAACAGTCAAGAATCCAGTGTGCTACTGTACTCTGGTGATGAGTTTGGAGATACCAGGGAGGGAAAAGCTCCTTTATGCTTAATCTCTGTCTCCCCAACAAGTCAAACATAAAATCCTTTAATCAAATTTAATAAGCTCAGTGAAGCTTCAGAATGAGGCTAAGAAATAACTAATGTGTTTTCTGTCCATCCAAATTTATTCACATGGTTTCCTTTGTGAATGTACTCCCAGGCTACACCAGGAATAAACAGTGATGGAGACAAGCAAATAGGCATCATGAGAGGAATTCAAGGTGTGCTGACAGACTGTAGAAACCATTTGAGCAATGTTAGTAAAGGACCAGGGCTGATGATATTATGGATTAGAGGGCAGCACATGTGGCGAGTCCCATCCCAGGAGCGGCAGTAGACTACTCTCATACTCTAGGGTGTGTATATATATACATATACATATATGTATTATGTATGAAGCCCTGGTGCAGTGGTTAAGAGCTCAACTGCGAACCATAAGATCAGCAGTTGGAATCCACCAGTGGCTCTTTGGAAACCCTATGGGGCAGTTCTATTCTGTCCTATAGGGTCGCTATGAGTCAGAATCAACTCGATGGTAATGGGATGTATGTATATTGGGCAAATCTACTGCAAAAGACCTCTTTAAAGTGTTAAAAAGCAAAGACATCACCTGGAAGACTAAGGTGCACCTGACCTAAGCCTTGGTGTTTTAAATTGTCTCGTATGCATGCAAAAGCAGTTCAGTGAATAAGGAAGATTGAAGAATTGATGCCTTTGAATTATGGTGTTGGCAAAGAATACTGAATATACCATGGACTGCCAGAAGAACAAACAAATCTGTCTTGGAAGAAGTACAGCCAGAATGCTCTTTAGAGGCAAGAATGGCAAGACTTCATCTCACATACTTTGGACATGTTATCAGGAGGGATCAGTCCCTGGAGAAGGACATTATGCCTGGTTAACTACAGGATCACAGAAAAAGAGGAAGACCTTCAACAAGATGGATTGACACAGGAGCTGCAATAATAAGCTCAAGCATAAGGGCCAACTAGTGAATTAAATGAGAACTGAGAATATGATGGGTACCACAACCCCTGCATCCGTTAGATCTTCAAAGGTTACACTAATTTCTACCATTCCCCCCAGGGTTTGATATTGTTTTTGATGCTTTTATCTTGGTCATGGGAAGGCAGTTTCAGAGTTTTGACTTGGCTTTCCCCACAGTGATAGATCTTACCCCACAAGACAAGGTACCAACGGGGGGGTTTTGCCAATTACGTTATATGTATAGTCCAATTAGAAATTCAAGGACAAGAAAAATAACCACCAGGTGAATCCAAACACTCAGTGGAACCACTGTTAGCCAATCTGTGTGACCTCGAGCAAGTCGACTCTATTTTAAGATTACTTAACAACTTATTTGGGAACACAATTTGACCGTTTTGTAAGGACTTCACTTATTAACTGGTCCTCAAGTCCTCCCACTCCAACAGGGGAAGGGGCGTATGATGATACTTTGGATCCACAAGTATCAATGTCAAGTCAACCCCTGTTTCCAAGAGTCCTCAAAATGTTTAGGTATTTCTCTTTCCCAAGTGTGTAGTTATATGAATAAATGGTCATGCTTTCCTTTGGAGAAGAATCAGGGCAATCAGTACTGCAGACATTTGCTGTGGTATCTCATGGTCCTTCTTCCTGGCTCTGGTCTCACTTTCAGTCAGTATTTCTAAATCAGAAAACTGGTTCAGCCTCCTGACCAACCCTCCTTGATTTCTTCTGGCTGTATAAGTGCAGAGTGCCCTTGTCAGCTGTTATTTTGGGGGGATGAGATTAGTTCTGAGACTTGTCTTTTCATCTGTAAAATGGAGCTAACAATAGTAACCTACTTTATAAGTTTATTAGAAGCATTAATTTAGACAATGTATGCAATAGAGCTGTTATGGATTGAATTGTGTCCCCTAAAAATGTGTGTCAATTGGCTAGTCCATGATTCTCAGTATTGTGTGATTGTCTACCATTTTGACACCTGATGTGATTTTCCTATGTGTTGTAAATCCTACATGTATGATGTGAATGAGGTGGGGTTAGCAGCAGTTACGTTAATCAGTCAGGACTCAATCTACAAGATTAGGTTGTGTCTTAAGTCAATTTCTTTTGAAATATAAAAGAGAGAAGTGAGCAGAGAGAGAGGGGGACCTCATTACCACCAAGAAAAAGAGCCAGGAGTGTGCATTCTTTGGACCTGGGATCCCTGCACTGAAGAGCTTCCAGACCAGGGGAAGATTGATGACAAGGACCTTCCCCCAAAACCGACATAGAGAGAAAGTCTTCCCATAGAGCTGGACTTCTTCCCTGAATTTGGACTTCTAGCCTCCTATGCTATGAGAGAATAAATTTTTCTTTGTTAAAGCCATCCATTTGTGATATTTCTGATATAGCAGCACTAGATACTAAGACAGAATTTGTTACTGGGAGTGGAGTGCTGGTCTAACAGATACCTACACTGTGGAAGTGGTTTTAAAACTGTGAATGGATAGAGACTAGAAGAGTTTTAAAGTGCCTAATAGTAAAAGCCTAGATTGTCTTGAAGAGACTGTTGGTGGAATTACGGACATCTAAGACAATTCTGGTGAGGACTCAGAAGGAAGTAAGAAGAGCTGTTACAGTGGAGATGGTGCACATGGTGAGAAGCAGCAGCAGGGAAACGGCAGCAGTAGAGAAACGGCAACAGCAGAACCAGGAGACCAGCAGAAGACAGCACTGGGGCCAACTCACAGAGTGAGAGAGCTGAGTGCCTTTGCACAGGCTTCCTGGTGGAGTAGGGTGCCTCCAAGCACGTATTGGTGGAGCTAGGCTTGCTGACCCATGGAGGAAGAGAGCTGAGTGCCTTCTAGCCAAAGTTTACTGGCAGAGTAGGGTGCCTCCAGGCACTTATCGGTGGAGCTACAGAGTTTTGGAACACTTGCCCAGCAGGGCAGACACAGGCAGCTTGGCCTGAAGAGCCAAGAGGCCAAGAAACCAGGAAGCAGTAGCTGAAGAGACAAGGAACACAGGAAGCAGAGCTGCCTCAGTCTCAAAGCACAGGGCCATGACATCTGGGGTCTCAAAGGGTGGAGTCACCACTCAGATGGACTAGGAGAATGAGGTCATCCAAAAGCAAGAGAGCAGAGTTGCCATTCCAGTGGGCCTGGAAGGCTGAGCTGAAGCCCAGAGCTGATGGGCCTCCACCCAGAATCAGGAGAGTGTGGCCAATACCCAGAGTTTGGAGGGCAGGGCCATTGCCTAAATTGTCTCAGAGAACAGAAGATTATTTTCAAGCTTTGAGGGCTAATGTAATGTGTTCTGCTGACTTGCTTGGTACCTGTTAGCCCTTCTTTCCCTCCAATTTCTCCCATTTCTAATGGCAATGTCTAGCTTGTGCCCATTCCACCATTATACTTTGGAAGCAGATAACTTGTGTTCTAGATTTCACAGATGAACAGGAGTTTTTAGATTTTGGACTTGGAGTTGATTTAAAACGTTTGCTCTTATATGATGGGGTGAATGTGTTTTACATGTGGCAAGGACATGAATTTTTGAATGCCAAAGGGTGGAATGTTATGGATTGAATTGTGTACCCCCCAAATGTGTGTCCAGCTTGGCTAGTCCGTGATTCCACGTATTGAGTGATTGTCCACCATTCTGTCACCTGATGTGATTTTCCTATGTGTTGTAAAAATCCTACTTTTATGATGTTAAGGAAACCCTGGTGGCGTAGTGGTTAAGAGCTACAGCTGCTAACGAAAAATCCAGCAGTTTGAATCCACCAGGTGCTCCTTGGAAACCATATGGGGCAGTTCTACTCTGTCCTATAGGGTCACTATGAGTTGGAATCAACTCAACAGCAATGGGTATGGGTTTATGATGTCAGTGAGGTGGGATTAGTGGCAGTTATGTTAATGAGGCAAGACTCAATCTACAAGATTAGGTTGTGTCTTAAATCAATCTCTTTTGAGATATAAAAGCGAGAAGTGAGCAAAGAGACGGGGGAACTCAATACCACCAAGCTAAAGAGCCAGGAGTGTGTGGCCTTTGGACCGAGGGTCCCTGTGCTGAAAAGTTCCTAGACCAGGGAAGATTGATGACAAGGACCTTCCGCTAGAACCAACAGAGACAGAAAGCCTTCTCCTAGAACTGGCACCCTGAATTTGGACTTCTAGCCTCCTAAACCGTGACAGAATAAATTTATCGTTGTTAAAGCCATCCACTTGCGGTATTTCTGTTATAGCAGCACTAGATAACTAAGGAAAGAGCTTGAGAGAGTGCATGACACACAGTAAATACTAAAAGTGTTCACTGTATTTTTATGATAAGACTAAGCATGGTCAAACGCAATTTGGGCAGAGGAGGTTCCATTCTGAGCAACCCCACAGAGAGTGTGTACTTATTCCAAAGAGGCTTAGGAAACAGGAGAGCATGAACCCTGCATCTTGTCCCAGTCTGTAGCCCCTGATTGCTCTTCCACTAAGATGACCGCCTTCCAAAGCAGGGAGCTGACGCAGTACTGAGCAGGAAGAACCTGGGTTGATGGTCTGCCTTCTTGGTGCTTATATATTCAGAACTTTCTAATGAGGAAAGGTTAGTGAGGCCTCAGAAAAGGAAGAAAAATCTTTCTGCCACTATGATGTCAACTTCTACATCACTTGGATGAAGTGTCCCAAAACTCAAATTTGCAGGGTTTTTTGTTTTTTTTTTTTTAAGATTGTTTAAGAACTTATTTGGGAACACAATTTGACTGTTTTGTTAGAGACAGCCGTTCCCCCACCCCACCCCCAAAATTCAAAAATTATCCTAAATACAGTCTATAAAATGGCTGCAAGCTTGATCTAGCTCTATATTTCTGTCTTTCTTTCCCCTCTCTAGAAATTCCCGTCTCATTCTCAATAATTCATTTCCTTTCCTGGAAATATTTTATCCATCTCCTCAAAGCCTTTATATATCATGTAATAGAGGCCTCAGGCTCATGCCATTGATTTGCCTTATACCAGAGCTCAAACACTTTTCATGAGAACCCCTTGGTATTTTAGTAACTAGAGTCTCCTATATGCAGATCAAGTTAGACAATTTTCTGTTTCTGAATTTTACTCTGTAATGAAGTGTAATAGCCAAGGCTGAGTGTAATTGGGGGCCTCCAGGGTTGATACAAACATGGGCCTGTGTTCCCATTTGCATTTCAAGTCAGTGACATGAAAGCTTACAAACTGCTTGGAAACCCTCTGATACTCTTATAGAACCCTTGGAGAGCTAACTTTGACCATGATTAATGTGCTCCCCAAAATGGGATGTTTTCACTCCTGCAACTGTCAATCAACCATTTGCCAAGGCCTCTGTGTGCAGGGCAATGTCAGGTGTAACTATTACAATCCTGGCTTCTTGATATGTTCCTGTGCTTTAAAATTCAGTCCACTCAAAGTTATTAGGGCATCATATTAATGACAGCCTCAACTTGTGGTCTGCTTTCTCTGTGTGCCATATGTGAGAACAGAGAAGTTAAGTGTTTGGTGTTTTCCTTCTCCCGCTGAGATCACAGTCAGGACTGGAGATTCATGGCAGCCATTCTGGGCTCTTGTTGCATTATTTGTCATGAAAATGAGGTATTAGAATTCTAGCGCCTAATATGCTTTGTGAGTTATAGTGAGAAGTAGAGCTGCACCTATGGTATTTCCGATAATATGTAGCTTTGTCAGAGGCTGATGGCAAACGATCAGTTCAAAAGTGCCTTGGAAAAAGCACACTCTTCTGTCAAAACGGCTTACATTGTGGAAAAAGTTACTATCAGTCAAATGGCACCTAGGGAGAAACTCACATACCAAGGAAGATGTTTTAACCCTCAGAAATAGTTGTAAGGTGATCCATCTGAATAAGGAACAGAGAACCTCTGCCACAATCTGGGGCACAAGAGCCTGGTATGTGACTCCCCTGAGTGCAGATATCCCCTCAGTCCTGGAGAGCATTAGGCCTTGCCTTATATGTGGAGGGGAAGGTAGACATCTTGACCCAGCTGTCTGAAAGATCCCACAAAGCACATCTGCCTGAAAGAGTCTGCCCACCCACCCAACATTGTGTTCAAAATGGTCACCATTCAATTTACTTTACCTTTTAATTGTATTAAAAATATATAACAAAACATTTGCCATTTCTATATTTTTACATGTACAATTTAGTGGCATTAATTACTTTCATCCTGCTGTGAACCATGACCACTATCAATTTCCAAATTTTTCATCATCCTTAATAGAAACTCAGTACCCTCTAAGGAATGACTCCCCCTCCCCATTTCCATCCCTGGCAATCAGTAATAAACTTTGGTCTCTATATCTTTGTCTGTTCTATTCTTACAAGTGGAATCATACATTATTTGTCCTTTTGTGACTGACTTATTTTACTCACAATAATGCTTTCAAGTTTCATCCTTGTAGCATGTATCAGAACTACATTTCTCTTTTTGGCTGAGTAATATTCCTTTATATGTATATATCATATTTTGTTTATCCATTCTTCTGTTGATGGACATTTAGGTTGTTTCCACCATTTGGCTATTGTGAATATTGCTGCAATGTTGATTGGTATACAAGTATCTGAACATGTTCCTGCTTTCTATTCTTTTGGGTATATACCTAGAAGTGGGAGAAAATTTTGGAGAACCATATATCAGACAAGGCTTTAATTTTCAGAATATATAAGAACTCTTACAACTTGGCAACAAAAAGACAAACAACACAATTAAAAAATGAGTGAAGGACTCAAATAGATATTTCACCAAAGAAGAAATACAAATGATCTAGCACATGAAAAGATGCTCAATGTCATTAGTCATTAGGGAAATGCAAATCAAAACTACAGTGAGATATCATTTCACTCCTACTAGAATGGCTGTGATCAGAAAAAACAGAAAGCAACAAGTGTTGACAAAGTTGTGGAGAAATTGGAACCTTCAACAATTACTGGTGGGAATGTAAATGGTGCAGCCTCTGTAGAAAAAGTTTGGTGGTCCTCAGAGTTAAACATAGGATTACCATATGACCCAGCAATTCCATTCCTAGATTTACTTTTTAAGAGCCATCTAGAGATGCATTTAACTGAAATAAATGTCTACCCTTCCAGGGAAAAGTAATATATTCACCAGTTGGTGGGGCTTATGTACAGGGGAAAAACTAGGGCCAATTGTTGAAAGCTAAAGGGAGGAAGATTGTAATTCAACTAGAACTCAAAATGGTAAAGGCTGTCAAGAGCTCCTTGAAACCAGAAGTATTCTGGTAAAGGCTAGATGGTCCTCTTCCTACAATGGATGGAAAGTTAGACCAGCTGAGCATTAAGATTCCTTTTAACTCAGATATTCTGTGATTTTATCTTTCACTAAGAATAAGGGAGAACTATGGGATTCTCCCTCTTTTGTAGAAAGTAACTGCATACTAATAATAAAATAATGTTAGTAGATTACTGAGCAGGGAAATCTAGGTTTTGATCCTGATTACACAGATTTCCACATAACTTCTCTGGAGTTTCTAAGGGTTGTTCTCAATCTCTAAGATCCCCTCACATTCTGGTATTCTATGATTATCTGAGCATGGGTACATCAGATAGAATCCTATTTACACTAGAGTCACAAAATAATAATAATATAACATCAGGGTGACAAAGATGGATCAACTCCATTAGCAATTATCATTAATTGATGATAGCTGCTTAGAAAATTGTGTCAAAGGATTCTGAGGCCAAGTCCAGAGACAAGTGGGAAATACTTCCTTAAATAATTAGAGGCTGGAGTAGGAAAATGCTGACAACAAGCTACTTATTTGCCATCCCTGCAGTAGAACCTTGAAAATTTAGTTTTTCCAGTTTCAAATATAATAGGCAATTGATGACCCATTTTTCTTGGAAGCGTCTGAGGCACAGAAGCAAGCCACTTAACCAATGAATAAGTGTGGCAAGAAGATGTAGTATGTGCTTAGGGGACACCGAGCTTCTGTTAAGGGTGATGGGATAATTTAGATGGGTAATGGTAAGGATTAAACAACATGGTAAACATGTACACATGAAGAATGTTGAAAAGGCAAATAATTTGTTATACGTATATTTATTACAATAAAAAAACTATGCACTGAAAAATTAAAAATAGAAGAAGATGTAGTCTGACTAGCTGAGACGTGAGAAAAACTAAAGTGGAATCTCCCATTTCACATCTACTCAATATACAGATTTTCCATGAAGAGGTTGAGGCAACTGTCCCCATTACATAAAGAAGAGGGTAGTTTATAGGGACAGAGACATCATAAGAAGCACACTGGGCTCCAGCCAAGGGAAGAAGACAATGAAAGAAGTTGCAGTGCAGGTTTTTGTTGGTGAGTAATGCCAGAGACAGTGGCTGAAATGGGTTGCAGAGCTCACTGAGGGCCATTGATTCCAGGCAGGAAGATCTCCAAGGCTTTGCATCCTGGAAGCAAAGCTCCAATCTCAGTGCATGGGAACTCAGCTCTCCCTAACAATATAATTTGTCATTCTTTGCTTGTCATGTCTGAAATTATTCTTTAAACATTTCAGTCGCATTTTATTCCATTTTATAGAGGAAGTGGCACACATTGATTTTGGAAACATGAGAAGACTTCTGGAAAAAAAATCACTCTTAAATGTCAAGGATTCGATGTACAAAGCCTTCCCTACAGTACAGAAATGTTTAAAACGTGAACTGAAATATGGCATATAAAAGTGCTTTAAGAGGTACAGCCCTATGCAACTATAATGCATCATTAATATTATTAATAATAGCCTGTACCGCATCTCTTCAAAAATGATATCTAAACACATTGTGAAATACAAAACTTCATTCAAACAATTCACCTTAAGTTAAGATTGATAGAAAATTCATGTCTAAAGGAAGAGATGTGAACTGGATCAAATGAAAGAATAATGAATTCCTGGGAGGTATATCATACACCCTCCATTTGCGTTTTATCTCCTTTCTCTTTGTTCTAAATCTTTTTTTTTTTTCCCTCTAAATCTGTGAAATAATGCAAGGATTGAGAATAAAGAAACAGGCTTGATGAAGAGATAACTATAAACAATTAAATTTTTCCTTGGAATATGTGGAGGTAGCCACTGTTGACAGAACCAGTTCTCAATGAACCCCACCAATGGAACTCAGTCGACAAGCCTCTCATGAGGCAAGAAGAGGAATGGGTTGGATTCCGTAGTTGGAAAATGAGCTTTGGCAACTAGGGTCACTCTTTTCCCAAGGATAAGTCATATTTTAAACTCCTTTGATTTTGGCTAATATAATCACTCCTAGCCTGAATGTGAAGAGACGAGAAATTGACTCAAAATCTGTCTCCAAGAAGCAGTTGAGAATGCTTGTAACAGCACCAGTCTATGGCCTTGTAGGAAGATTATTGGCATATTCACCTAGGAAGGACATCACTTTGATTCCAGCTTCTGCCTTTCTGTGTGACCTTAGAAAAATCTAATCTGTTTCCTCTTCTACAAAATGGGAATGATAATACCAATTTCCCAGGCAAGGGATCCAAGTTTCCATGCATTTACAGTTGTAAGTAGGAAAGAATTTCAACAAAATAAAGATAATACTAGTGACCATTTAGCAAGCAACTGCTATATGCCAAGGCATTGCTGTAAGCAATTACCGTGCATAATGTCATGTAGTGTTCACAACAGCCTATGAGGAAGATACTGCTACTTCCTTCTAACACATTAAAAAAACAAAAAAACAAGGTTTATGAGTTTTCTCAAGGTTGCATAGCTAGTGTATGGGGTTGTCAATGGCCTTGACATATACTTCTAAGAAGAATCTGCATGTTTATAGAGACTTTCTGAACCTATACTGCCTCCAGTACAGCAGAAGGATTATTCTTTTAAGGAATGGAATTTCAGGCACTATGACTCATGAGAGAGAGCAACTTAGTTAAGGGAAGCCTTGCAGTGCCCCCAAATTATACCCTGCCAAGATGATTCCTCTTCTGTGCACATATAGACACACTTACCTCTGGACACAGCCTCTGGCACAAAACATACATTTTCAACAAGGAGACAGCAATAGCTCTTGACAGGTAGAAAAGTATAATTTAATCTAAAAAAAAATTACAGGCTCTAGTGATGGGGTTCCAGGGAGCATGGCATGGAGTGAAGATGGTTATAGTGCTCCATTTGCTTCCTGACTATATGGTTCTCGAATAATCACAGCTAAACCACTTAATGCTCATCATTGCGTTTATAGCCCTTGTGGTCAGCAGAATAATGCCCTCCACCAAAGATGTCCATGTCCTAATCCCTGAAACCTGTAAATATGTTACCTTACATGGAAAAAGGGACTTTCCAGATGTCATTAGGGTTTTTGTTGTGTGCCCTCAAGTTGATTCTGACTCATAGCAACATTTTAGGACAGAGATGAATTGCCCCATAGGGTTTCCTAGGCTGTACTCTTTACGAGAGCAGATCTCCAGGTCTTTTCCCCAGTGGAGCCACTGGTGGGTTCAAACCGCCAACCTTCAGGTTAGTCACTGATCACTGAACTATTCTGCACCAGGCCTCTTTTCATCAAGGTTAAGGGCCTTCAAATAGAGAAATTATCCTCGACTACTTGGATGAGCCCAATCTCATCTCATGAGCCCTTAAAAGCAGAGAACTTTGTCTGGTTGGAGTCAGAGATGTGGTGAAAGAGGAAGCAAGAGAGATGCATCAGAAGGAGAAGTCAGAGAGATTCCAAGTATGAAAAGGCTTCAATGCACCATTGCTGGCTCTGAGACATAGGGGCCCATTTACATGGACTGCAGAGAGGAGTCTAGGAACTAAGGGAGTCCTCAGCTGATGGCGTGCGAGACAACAGTCACTTTAGTCCAGCCATCTCAAAGAACTGTATTCAGCCAACAACCTGAATGAGCTTGGCAACAGGGTGTCCCCCAGAGCCTCCAGAAAGGAAAGCAACCTGACAACACCTTGGTTTTAGCCCAGGGAGACTCATGTGGACTTTCGACCTACAGAGACTGTGAGATAATAAATTCGTGTTGTTTAAAGCTGTTTGTTGTTATTGTTGTTGTTAGGTGCTGTGAAGTCAGTTCCAACTCATAGTGACCCCATGCACTACAGAACGAAACACTGCCCAGCCCTGTGCCATCCTCACAATCATTGCTATGTTTGAGCCCATTGTTGCAGCCACTGTGTCAATCCATCTAGTTGAGGATCTTCCTCTTCTTCACTGACCCTCTACCTTACCAAGCATAATGCCCTTCTCCAGGGATTGGTCTCTCCTGATAACATGTCCAAAGTACATGAGACTAAGTCTTGCCATCCTCGTTTCTAAGGAGCATTCTGGTTGTACTTCTTCCGAGACAGATTTGTTCATTCTTCTGGTGGTCCATGGTATATTCAATATTCTTCACCAACACCATAGTTCAAATGATGACTCCCATGAAGTGGAGGCCAGACAAGCCTCCTCTCTCTGCCATCTTTACTAACTCTGACACCAACCGTTCCTCCCACGGCACTCTCTACTTCTCTACTGAGTTCAATAATTCATCGCAATGGCCACACAGAACTCACAGACCATACTCACTATTATGGGGTTTATTAGGGAAGTAACAGTTACAATTTAGGCTCACGAACACTCAGGATGAACTTCTTCCATCAGGATAGCCTTTTCCCAACTGCTCACAGGCATGGCTCTCCCTGGCCCTAGGCCTCCCCCCAAAGGCACTCAGCTTTCTCTCTACATGGGCTGGGAAGCCCATCATACTATATCCTGCTGTCGGGTCTCTGCTGCTGGGTCTCTCCTGCCACCATTTCTCACTGTCTTTATGGTTACAGCTTACTTTCTCTCTCTCTCTCTATCTCTCTCTCTCTCTCTCGGTGCAGGGATCCAGGTCCAAAGGACATGCTTTCCACTCCTGGCTGTTCTTCCTTGGTGGAGGTAGGATCCTCCTCTCCGCTCTGGAATTAGCTCTCTTTTAAGGCAAAACCACAATTGCCTTATCACATAGTCCCGCCCAATCACCTGGATGGGAGTTATAAGACCATGGCGAGAAAAGCCATATTATGTAATTTGTCACACTGCACACACCTTAGTCTTCAAAGTGATATCTTTCCTTTCTAACACTTTAAAGAGGTCTTTTGCAGCAGATTTGCCCAATGCAATACGTCATTTGATTCCTTGACTGCTGCTTCCATGGGCATTGATTGTGGATCCAGTCACAGCTGCTAAGTTGTGGTAATTTGTTATGGCAGCAATAAGAAACTCAGAAAGTAAAGCCCTACATAAGCCAGCAACTCAAAGGCTCAGCATCAAAATCAAGTTTCCAGCTGAGCTCTCTCTGACCTTTTGCTAGTTTCATTAAAGGGTTTTGTCTTGTCCCCAGCTTTAGTTCCCCTGCCTAGTAGTTCCCGGTTCCATCAGAGAGAGCATCCTGCTCTGCCATATTACAGCTTCAAAGACTGGAGTCCAGTCCTGCATGCTTAGTTTCTCTGACCAGAAGCCTCTGTATTGCTAACTTCTTGGTCTGCTCCTGCTCCACCACCTAAATCTTTCTCCTACCCAAGGTTTTGCCAACCTCAGTGAAGGCATCTCTCTGCCAACTAAGTTTGTGATGCTTTTAGTCACAGGAATCTTCTTGGAGGAGGTGATTTTTGATTTGGGAACCAAGCTAAGGAGCCAGAGAACAATATCTGCATGGGGAATGACATGGGCTACTGCACTGAAGCAAGACCAAGTGATGGCAGTCATTCTGCAGGAAGGAGACGGGCCTTAAGAGACTAAGAGGGCTCAGTGGTCAGATAAGTTTGAGGACACTCTATCTGGTATATGCAGAAAAGGGTAAGAAGTCTGGCTAGGGTGAAGGACTGTCACAAGGAGACAAAAACAAAGAATTGGAAGGGAAAGCGTTTGGCACATGAAGGATCTCAGCTGTAAGGCTGAGCAGACTGTATTTAACAGTACAGGAGATGAAAGAGAGCAGGGAGAAATGGACGAAAGGCAGACAAGTAGGAAGACATGATAAAACGAAAAGGGAAAATAACAGTACCCGAATGCTTACCCTACACTTGGCATTGTGGTTTGAATAAGTTTTTTTTCACTGCAAGGTAGGTAGAATTTTCACTCCCTTACGTATAAAGGAAAGGAGGCTCAAGGTCAAACATCTCAAAGAATCAGAGCCAGGACTCTGTGCTTGATTTGTTTCACATAAAGCCAGGCTCTTCCCATTCTCTCCTTTCCAGCCACTCTGTCTCATAAAAGGACAGCGTTTGAATATGTGCAGAAACTCCAAGCGACTCTTGCTACAGAGCACAGCTGTTGCCATTCATCTGCCATCATTCTATTCACTTTCATCAAAAGAAAAGAACTTCTCTGAAGAAGAGCAGTAACAAAGGCAGACAAGGTCTTAGTTCCCGCAAGAGAGTTTCATCATGTGCTCAAACACAGGAAATGAAACAGACATTTCTTTCCTGAAAATACCCAAGTCCAAGTTACCAGTAGGGCCATATCCCAGCCAAGTGCCAAAGATGGTGAAGCAGGCTCTCAACACCCCTCCATTCCCTTCTTTCTTACCTCTGCAGGGCTTTTTTCAGCTCTGCCCTTCTTTCCACCAAGAAATAGATTGCCTGTGTGATAAAATATAGCGGTTAACATAATAGATTCTAAAGCCATGTTTTCTTGGTTCAAATCCCTGCTCTGTCACTCTTACTTTGTGACCTCAAGCACATAAACACACTTCCTTTTATTTTCTTAAAGTGTAAAATGGGGATAATGATTGATGAAAACTAACCTCACAGATTGTTTTAAATATTAAGTGAATCAATATATGTAAGGCACTTATAATAGTGCCAGCATGTATGTAATGTGCTTGCTGTTAACAGGCTGGGTGGCAGATTGGGGAGATTCAGAAGTGAGAAAGCAAAGCCATTGATCTCTTATTGTGTCCTCCAAACACAACCATTGTTTGTTGTGATCCTTGCTGCTCACTTTCCATTCACTGTTTGAATGAGTCTGTTAGAAATTATAGAAGAGTTATAGTACAAAGAATACAAGCCTAATGTCAGGATACTGCCATCAGATTTTAGGTTATTTTGTCAGTGAGGAAACTGAGGTCCAACAAGGTGAAGTGACTGGTCCAAATTCATACAACTCGTACCTAGGGGTGGCAGAATGTCTTAGAGCCCTTTCTTCCTGATTTCCAGTCTACTCCAGTCCCTTCCAGTGTGGTGCTGAGCCTTACACACTAAGTGAGAGCTGGAAAATGAAGAACAATGTTGGAATTGATGCGATTTAAAATCCTGAAGAATATGATGGGATAAACGGCTGGTTCCCAGTACTTCTGGTGACAGAATATTGCCCCCAAGGGGGGTCCAATTAAATCTGAACAGAAGAAACTGCTTTTTATGGGCACCTACTAGATGCTGTTGTTCTTTTGACTCTGATCCAGCACGAGGAGGAACCTACACAGAATCACTGTGAAAATCTTTAAAGACAACACAGGTGTTTACCTGAGTTGCTCTCTCCACCCCCAGTGCTGTGTAGCAGTGTGTGGCAATGAGAGTGAGTTATTGTCATGCCATCATTCTCACATTTATCAAAGGCTTTCTCAGAACTTGCCAGAGGGATTCCCAAGAAACTGTGTGGTATTCTGCTGATGCTAGAGAAAGCTGGCCCTCATTACCTCCCTGCAGCAGCTTGAGGGCAAACAGCACAGGTGAGATGAAACAGTGGGAAATGGTGCCACTGCCTACTCCATGTCACCTCTTGGCTTTACTCGCTTTACAAGTAATAGGATTACATGCTATGATGGTTAGGTTGTATGTCAGCTTGGCTGGGCCATGATTCCCAATTGGTTTGGCAGTTATGATGTAGTTTGGCAGCTATGTAATGATGTAATCACCTCCATAATGAGATCTGATATAATGTAATGACCTCCATGATGAGCAGCTAATCAGTTGAAAGGGAGTTTCCTTGGAGATGTGGCCTGCATCCAGTATAGGTGGACTTTCTGGCAAAGCTCGCTGGCTTTTGCTCACTCTAGATCCTGCAGCTGGCTCCTGTTCATCTGACCTCCGGTTCTTGGGACTTAAGCTAGCAGCTTACCTACCAATCTTGGGATTCATCAGCCTCTGCAGCCTGTGAGCCAGAGGCCTGCTGCCTGACCTGCTGATCTTGGGCTCACCAGCTCCTGCAGCTACATGAATCAGGAGAAGCCTCCAGCCTGACCCACAGACTTGGGACTTTCCAACCTCTAGAACTGCGTGAGCCATTCCTTGATATAAAACTCTCTATATATATACTTATATGCTTCACTGCTTTTGCTTCTCTAGAGAACCCAGCCTAAGACACTTGTTCTCATAGCAGTTGCTCCAAAGGTCCCTCTTTGTGACCCATTCACTTCCTTACTATGCCACTGAATGTTTTCATGCCAAAAATTACTCTCTCTCTCTCTGGGCTGCCATTATAGCAGAGTTCCCATCATTAAATTCACTGGTGACTAGGGGAGGCTGTCAGTTTGTTACACTGTGGTGACTTGCACATTTCTGTGATGCAAGAAGCTATGTCACCAGTATTTCAAATGCCAGTAGGGTCACCCATAGTGGACAGGTTTCAGCGGAGCTTTCAGACTAAGACAGAATAGGAAGAAGGACCTGGCAGTCTACTTCTGAAAAAACTGGCCAGTGAAAACCTTATGAATAGCAGTGGAACATTGTCTAACATAGTGCCAGAAGATGAACCCCTCAGGTTGGAAGGATGAAATGGATTGACACAATGGCTGCAACAATGGGCTCAAGCATAGCAATCACTGTGAGGATGGCACAGGACCGAGCACTGTTTCGTTCTGTCGTACACAGGGTCCCTATGACTTGGAACTAACTCAACAGAACTTAACAACAATTTAATGGAATCAAAACATAATATACTCAACTTCTGGCAACATGGCAGCTTGTGGCCTACCCCCTCAGCTTGCACAGACACACAGAGGGATCCCTGAGCGCATTTCTTTTTTCATCTTTTTTTTTTTTCTGTTTCTTTGGGGTGGTGGGTTTCTTGTTTGTTTGTTTTTTTTAATTTGTTTTGTTTCCTTTTCCCTCATTTTCCCTTTTTGTCTTTCTTCATTACTCATTTTCTTGTCTCTCTATACCTTCCTACTCTTCCTGTCCCCTGAATACCTGGCGCTGAGTGACACCTCTACACTTCCTAGCCAGGCTGTACTTCAACACCTGGGAACAACTTCCCCAGACCTCGTAGCTGCACTGGTGGGATCCCTGGGAGCGTTGCTGTTCTTTTTTCTCTCTAATTTTTATTTATTCATTCGTTTCTTTTCTTTTTCTTCTTCTTCCCCATTTTGTTTTTCTCCATTTCATAGTCTCTCATCTCTCCACTCCAATGGCAAGCTCCCCTAGCACTCTTTTTTGTTTGTATGTTTTTGGCTCCTGTTCCTCTCTCCTCTCTCCCACACCCATCTTAGCTCCACATGTCACAATCTCCACCCTCCATCCTGCCTATCTGCACCGTGTGCTTAACCTCACACCACCAAGGCCTACCGGAACCTGCCCTGCACTGATTACCAACCTGCCCTGGTGGCTGTAGTAAGTGCCGCAAACAACTCATCCCAGCAATTCCTCTTCAGCTAGACCTGCCCTCCTGTAACATATCTGAGTGAGTGACCCTGCCAACTGGAGAAGGAGGCAAAAAGTATCATGCCTACAGATGAGCAAACAACAAAGGACACAGCCTGCCTGCTCAGACATAGCCAAATTGAAAGGAAAAAAAAAAGGATGAAACAAACAAATCTACAATCAATAAATGAGAAAAATAACTACTGAATGCCCTGAAGACAGCAGACAATATCAAAACATTTACAAAAACAGGACAGAATGGTTCCAGTAGGTGTCCAAAATAAAACGCCAGATGACGTTTCAGTGGAAGAAAAGGCACTAGAACTACCTGATAGGGAATTCAAATCTCTAATACTCAGAATTACCCAAGAGTTGAAGCAAAAAGCAGACAAAAATGAGGAAAAAATAGACAAATTCATGGAAAATACAGACAAAAAAATGGAAGAATTCAGGAAAATAATGCAGGAACAAAATGCCAAAATAAATTCACAACTAGAAATTATACAAAAACAACAATTAGAAATCCAAAAGATAAACAAGAAGATTTCAGAAATGGATGGTGTCATAGAAGGGCTGAGGAGCAGATTTGAAACGGTGGAAGGCAGGATCAGTGGAATTGAAGTCAAACACTTAGATACAACACTGTTTGAGGAAAACTCAGAAAAAAGAACAAAGAAAAATGAAGAGACCCTGAGAATTGTGTGGGATACAATCAAAAGCAAAAATTTGCAACTGATTGGAGTTCCAGAACAGAGGAAGAAAACAGAAAATACAGAGAGGATCGTTGAAGAACTGCTGACAGAAAACTTCCCCAGTATCATGAAAGATGAAAATCTGGCCATCCAAGAAGCTCAACAAACCCCATATAGGATAGACCCCAAAAGAAAATCACCAAGGTATATCATAATCACACTCACCAAAACCAAAGACAAAGAATACTGAGAACAGCTCATGAAAAACAAGAAGTCACATACAGAGGAGAAACAATAAGACTAAGCTCAGATTATTTGGCAGAAACCATGCAGGCACTAAAACCTTGAAAGAAAAAATTGCCAGCCAAGTATAATATATCCTGCAAAACTCTCGTTCAAATATGGTGGTGAAATTAGGATATTTCCAGATAAACAGAAATTAAGGGAATATGTAAAAACCAAACCAAATTTACAAGAATTATTAAAGGGAGTCCTTTGATCTGAGAACAAACAACTTCAGCTCACAGGCTGAATCTAGGACGCAGGATTGTACCAGCCAGATACCAATCTAGGAAATGAACTCTCAAGGACTATCCAAAACCAAAAGAAATACGACAGGGAATCAGGGCAGTTAATCTGTAAATGACAACAACATCAGAACAATAAAAGAGGGAATAAACAGTGTAGGTAAAGAACCTTCCAATGGAGAGGAAGGCAAGGCGATACCAAGTAATAATAGAATGCTTCAACAATCTTTGTTGGTTGCGAGGGATGGGAGGCGTGAGGGTGAAATACTGAATAGGCAATAGATAAGTGATATCTTTGGTGAAGGGTGAGACAGTACACAATACTGGGGAAACCAGCACAACTCGTACAAGGAAAAGTCATGGAAGCTCCATAGACACATCCAAACTCCCTGAGGGACTGAACTGCTGGGCGAAGGATTGTGGGGGCCATGGTCTCTGCGAACATCTAGCTCAGTTGGCATAACACAGTTTATAAAGACAATGTTCTACATTCTACCTTGGTGAGTAGCGTCTGGGGTCTTAAAAGCCTGTGAGCAGCCATCTAAGATACTCCACTGGTCGCACCCCTTCGGGAGAGAGGGACAGTGAAGAGAACAGGATACAAGGAAAAGATTAGTCCAAAGGACTAACAGACCACAGCTACCAAGGCCTCCACCAGACTGAGTCCAGTACAGCTAGATGGTGCCCAGCTACCACCGACTGCTCTGACTGGGATCACTACAGAGGGTTCTGGACAGAGCTGGAGAAGGATACAGAACAAAATTCTAACACACCCACAAAAGATGAGATTTACTGGCCTGAAAGAGACTGGAGAAACCCCGAGAATATGGCCCCCAGACACCCTTTTAGCTCCGTGGTGAAGTCATTTCCAAGGTTCACCATCAGCCGGGGACTGGACAGCCCCATAAAACAAAATGGGACTAATGAGGCACAGCAGTCCAGGGACAAGGACTAGAAGGCAGGAGGGGACAGGAAAGCTGGTGATAGGGAACCCAAGGTTGAGTAAGGACAGTGTTGACATGTAGTGGGGTTGTTAACCATTGTCGTAGGGCAACATGTGTACTAACTGTTTAATGAGAAACAATTTTGTTCTGTAAACCTTCATCTAAAGTGAGGATAGCAGCACAACTGGAAGAACGTAATTGATGTCACTGAATTGTGCATGTAGAAATTTTTGAAATGGTGTATCTTTGGCTATGCATATTTTCACCAAATTAAAAAAAAAAGGTCAAGAAGGGAGAGGGTTGACATGTTGTGGGGTTGTTAACCAATGTCATAAAACAATATGTGTACTAACTGTTCAAAGAGAAACTATTTGTTCCATAAACCTTCACCTAAAGTACAATTAAAAAAAAAAACCTATTAAAAAAAAAAAAAAAACTGTAATATACCCTAGGAACAGTAACACAATGGCAACTAACAAAAAAACCAAGGATTAATTAAGCTAATTAATTTTTTAATTTTTCACTTCACAGTCTTATATATACAAAAAGAACACTATGTGTAAATTTAAAATCTGCTCCCCTCCCTCATCTCACTAGTCTCTTTCCCTCATCAGAAGCAATTGCAACAATAAATTCATGTGTATCTTTCTAGTTCATTTTTTATACTTTTATTGCATACATTTCTTTGCATGTTTTTTAAACTTACATAAATTTTATCAACTGTACATGTCACTCTGCAATTTGATACATGTCCATCTAGTTTATTCCATTTCACCGATATCTAATAATTCACAATATGAATATTTTTAATAAATGAATTAAATATTTTTCATTTATTGTGAGTATTGAATATTTGGACATGTTAATGCCATATTTATTTTTTGCCTCCTTTCCTGCCTTGAATTGATTAATTTTTCTTTTTGTTCCTCTACTAGTTTGGAAATTTAGAATTTTCACATTCTACTTCTATTTTGTCAATGATTCCCTTACATGTTTAATATTTATACTTAACAAAGTCTAAAGATAATTAAAATAGCTAACTTCCTCCCCAAATATAAATTCCCTAGAGTTCATTATCATTAGTCTCTTGCTTACTATCTTCCATGGTTTTTGTTCAGTATTTTAATGATACCTTTGTCATTCCCAAATTAATTTTTAAAAAAAAAAAAGTAGTTATAGTTTTACATGTTTATTTTTCTTCAAATTATTTTCGTGCATCCTACTCCTTCCTTGTGGATCAATTACTTCTTATTGATATACATCCTTTTGGAATTTGTTTTTTTTCAACAAGAATTTATGAAAAGCAAACTGTTGTCTACATGTAACAAAATGCCTTTATTCATCCTCACTCTTAAAAGAGTATAAAATTGTAATTGAAAGATTTTATCATTCATTATTTCAAAGGTATTATTCTATTTTTTTTAACATCTATTGTTACTGATGAGAATTCTTCTTCAACTAATTGTTCTTCTTTTGTAGAAGACCTTCAAAATTTTCTCTTTTCTTTGATAACCTACAATTTTACTATGATCTATTTAGATGAGGATTGTTTCTTTGTTTTTGCCTCCTATCTGAACTCAAGTTGTTTCGTCAATCTAATAACTCAAGTATTTTTTCAATTCTAAAAAAAGCTCAGCAATTTTTTTTTAATATTTCTTCTCACCCACTCTTTTTATTCATGTCTAATAACTACTATTAGACAAATACTGGCGTTATCATTGTATACTCTAGTATTCATAGCTTCAGCTTTTTCTCTCTCTGTGCTACATTATGGATGTCTTTCCCAGGTCTGTCTTCTAATTTATACTTTTTCTCTTCAGCTGTCTATTAGTCACTGTTTAGTTTAGCTGTCTACTGTCCATAGAGCATTTTTAACATTTTTTTTTTCTAGAATTTATTTTTGATTATTTTTAATATAAGCTGATTGTGTTTTATATTATCATGTTTTTGCTTTACAGTTTTATTCTTTATTTCTTCTAATATTTAAAGTATGCATTATCAAGATTCTATTATTTCCAGTTCCTGGAGTGCAAATTTTTGTGCCTGCTGATTCTTATGAAAAAAAAATGGTTCATTTCCTTATTTGTTTTTAACTGCTTATTTAAAAGCATATTCAGTGTTGATTGTTCTCTGTGGGTGTTTTGAGTACACTGATATACAGAATTACCCGTACAGGGGAGTATATGATTGTCTCTGCCAAGAAATCAATGGGTTTTTCCATCCAGGAGCAGTTTTTATGTAACTTTCTCAGTTTAGGATCCCTGGCCCATGTAGGTTGTGTGACTCCAGCTCTGTACCTCTGTACACAGTGAAGTTTCTTTTCTACTCATGACCCCAAGTAAATGTAAAGTTTCCTTGAAGCTCACGGAGTCAGTAAGCAAGAAGTCTTATGCTACCATTTCACATACAGGGCATCTTTTTGTGACTCCTGGCTGTCTGCAGGGAGCTGTTTTCCAGGTGTCACACACTGGCCATGGCCTCATCTCCTTGTCTGTGCAGGTCAAAAATCTATCCCTCAATAGTCAAAGCCACATTCGTATTTTGAGTTTCCTCTTCCTTTCTGGAACCTAAGGACATCTTTCCTTAATGTCAAACTCAGCTCTCTGTAATTTTGATATTGTTGTTTAAAGCATCTACTATTTCTACCTGTTTGAAATGTAACAGGGCATTTCCTGTGTCAGCTCAGTCTGCCACTATCTGCATCCACTATCACCAATAGAGAACACAATCCTTGGGGATGGAACATATAAAAACAGTTAATTCCTTCTAGAGTAAAGGTATTATGAAAGGTCTGGAGCAAGAACATCTAGTTAGTATTTTAAATTTAAACAATAAGTTTCGAAGCTTTACCTGATAGAGTTTTAAGCAATTGGCTACCTCGCTAACATTATTTGCTGACATTTCTAACCAACTTGATTTGAAAAACATTCACTGAGATAATTTTGTGCAAGTTCTGTTGGGGCTCTAAAAATGAATAAGCTGAGGAGGTGCTTGCTACCTATGGGTGATAAGGTGGGCACACAATTAAACCCTAAGATACAACATATTAATTACTGAAAGCAAGAATCTAAATGTTTCATGAGTTCTGAGCAGGGAGGCAGTGTTTCTGGCTGAGGAGGCAGAGAAAGCTTCACAGAAGACAACAGGGCAATTAAGATTGGTTGGATTATAACTCCTAGAAATGCATGGAATAACAAATTAACAAATGTAAGATAAGATAAAAATAAAATAAAGCAAGAGCAAAGAAATACAGGTGGGAAAGTGAATGATGTGTTCAGGGAACAGAGGGCAGGTAGTTTAATTGAAGCAAAGGGACTTCGATAGGAAGAAAATAGGCTATGAGCCTTGAAAGGCAGACTCCTTTTTTTAATTTTATTTTCTTGTTGTTGTTGAAAATATACACAGCAGGACATGTACCAATTCAACTGTTTCTACGTGTACAATTCAGTAGCATTGATTATGTTCTTCGAGTTATGCAAGCTTCTTACCTTCTTTTTCTGAGTTGTTCCTCCCCCATTAACATAAACTCACCGCCCCCTAAGCTTCCTTTCTAATCTTTCAAGTTGCTGTCATCAACTCGATTCCTCATAGATAGTTCTTAAAGGAGCATAACGTTCATGGCAAACATTTTTTAGTAGTTAAGCTTAACTATTGTTTGGTTTAAGAAGACTTCAGGGGATATTTTTGGTTTAAGGTTTAAAGATAATCTCAGGGAAATAGTTTCAGGCGTCTATCTAGCCCGAAGGAATTTGAAATTCTGTTCTGCATTTTCCCTCTTTTGATTAGGATTTTTCTATAGAATATTTGATCAAAATGTTCAGTAATGGTAGCAGGGCACCATCCAGTTCTTCTGATCTCATGACAAAGAAGGCAGTTGTTCATGGAAGTAATTAGCCACATTCCATATCCTCCTCCTATTCCTGACTCTCCTTCCTCTGTTGCTCCAGGTGAGCAGAGACCAATTGTCATGCCTTGTATAGTCACTTGCAAGCTTTTAAGACCCCAGGAACTATGCAATGAACCAGGAAGTAGAACAGAAGTACTAAACACGTTAGTAGGCCAATTAACTGGGATGCCCCATGAAACTATGGCCTTAAACCTTCAAACTAAGGAACCAAATCCCATGAGGTTTTTGGATGTACATAAGCAGACTCAGTAGCTACTCATTTTGTTGTTGTTGTTGTTGTTTTTGTTGTAAATATATCTATCACACAAATTTGCCAGTTCAATTTTTTACAGGTATACAATTTATTGACAGCAATTACAGTAATTGGCTGTGCAACTTCACCCTTTTTCATTGCAAAAACAATTGTGCTTTTAGTTTCTATTGATTGAAAAAGTATATAATATACTACAGGTAGTCTTGACTTACGATATATGCCAGTTATGACAAACCTCACTTAATGACTGACTGTTGTTTTTGTTTTTTTATATGTTTTATTGTTAGTAATATGTACTACATACAATGTTGCAGCCTATAATTTGCTTATTTAATCATTCTCAGATGTTCATTCCCAGATGTTCAATTTTATGATTTATTGTTCAAAACACTGCCATATAGCAGACTATGGCTTAGTCTACAATGAAGTCAGTGTTGGTGTTAGGAGTCATAAGGGATAGAAAGTTGGTCAGTGTTTAACAGCATATGACAATTGAACCGCGCATGCACCCAACAGCCATTAAGACTCTGACTTCATTGCTACAACCCTGACTCTGATTTCACTGTAGACAAGGCCTATAGCATGATCTTATTCAGTGTTTTGTACCGTAAGAAGCATCAGTTGTTAATTTTAAGATGAGTTGTTCGAGTTTCTCTAACTGTAACACCTTCACTGCTTATACCCCCAACAATATGTCTAGCAAAAGAAATCATGTCACTGAAAGTTCTAATCCAAAAAGGAAGGCGAGGAAAGCTCAAGACTTGGATATAAAGATGAAGATCATTAAGGCCTATGATAATGGAAAGAAAGTCGACGAAATAGCACATCAGGAAGGACTGTCTCATTTGACCTTTTCAACAATCATTAAGGATAAGAATAGGATTTTGGAGGCAGTTAAAGGAGTGATTGGCATAAAGTCAACAATTCTAACAAAGAAGAGGCAAGGGACAATCCATGAGATGGAGAAGCTGTCAATGATCTGGATAAAAGACCAAATCCAGAAGAGAATTCCTAAGAGTTTACTGACAATTCAAATGAAAGCACACAACGGTTTTGAAAACCTGAAGGAACAGCAAGGAGAAGGCTACCGTGAGTACTCTAATACCACCAAGGCCTGGTTTCATTGCTTCAAACACAAATGTGGCTTACAAAACCTGCAGTAACTGAAGAATTAGGAAGCGCTGATGTTGAAGCTGCCGAAAAATTCAGTGATGAGCTGGACAATATAATATATAGAGTTATCTACCAGAGTAGACTTTCAACATGGATGAAACAGGTTTGTTTTGGAAAAGGATGCCAGAACGGACCCATGTTCAGAAAAAGGCAAAGGCAATGCCTGGTTTAAAGGCATTTAAAGAAAGACTCACACTGGAGGAAATGCTGCTGGATTTAAATTAAAACTTTTTCTTGTTTACCATTCTGAAAACCCCTAAACCAAACCAAACCCATTGCCATCGAGTCGATTCTGACTCATAGAGACCCTATAGGACAGGGTAGAACTGCCCCATAGTTTCCAAGGAGCACCCAGTGGATTCCAACTGCCGGCCTTTTGGTTAGCAGCCATAGCACTCACCCACTATCCCACCAGGGTTTCCTGAAAACCCCTAAGCATTCAAAAACATTGACAAAAATAAGCTGCCAGTCTGCTACAGGGGTAGCTCCAAGGCCTGGATGATGATTGTGCTATTCAAAGACTGGTTTTTTAAATTGTTTCATCCCAGAAGTGCATGCCTACTGCCTTGAAAAGAGCATTCCTTTCAAGATTCTGCTGCTACTTGATAATGCCCTAGGACATCCTCCTCATATAGATCTAAATCAAGATGTGAAAGTGGTGTATCTACCTCCCAATACAACAGCTGTGATCCAGCCTATGGATCAAGGTGCAATCACCATCTTCAGGGCATACTACCTATGGACTACATTTGCTCAGGCAATAGCTGCAACAGAAGGAGGTACGGTAACATTACATAATTTCTGGAAGAATTATAATATTCTTCCATGTATCTGGAACATTGTGTCTTCCTGAGAGGGAGTTATGGAAAAATGCATGCAGGGGATATGGGAAAAAATTGCTGAGTTATGTGAACAAGTTCCAAGCATTTGATCAGGATAATATGTCAAAAATTTTACAGTAAAAGGATAAGCTGCAGTTTTTTCTAAACTAAATCAAGGGCTTCGGTTGCTTAAAAACATGGACCCAAACCCTGATTGCTTTGCTGAAGTCAATAGGCAGATTCAGGAAGCAGTGAGATGTTACCATGAAACATATGAAGAAAAAAAAAAGACTGTACAGACAACTCTCACTAATTGTCTGACTAGACACGCCATGCCCATTCCCAGGGATAATCCAGATGATCCAGAATCTTCCACAAGTGGAGTTATTACTGCAACTGACAAAATGCCAGCATTGCTCAACTCTTCCTTATCATTGGAGTGAAGTTTTATTATTTGTGTATTTTTTAATGTATGTATGTATCAAAATATATCTGTAAGTTTATATGTAATGTTTCCAACTCACAAAGACAAAGATCAATTTTATAAAGATACTAATAATAAAAGGCAAGAATAATGAAAACTTAAAAAAAAATGATGTATATGACTTACTTCAGAACTGGTTTACAATGGAGTTGTCGGAATGGAATCCAGTGGTAAGTTGGGACTACCTGTATATAATATATATAATATATACATAGATAAATATAAAATAGTGTATATAAATATGTATTATATAATGTATGTAATAACCAAGAACTATAGATTTAATAATATTTTAAATGAGTAGCTTACTGAGCACTGCCGCATCTTTGTGCGTGTTTTTAAAGTTGGGTGAATACAGGAAAGACAGTTATTCAAAGAAGACAATGCTTGGACCCCTTGCAATAAGCCTTCGACCTGCAAGTTGGGAATACTGTTTTAGGATGCCCTATAATCAACCCTGAGGTTCCTACAGCCCTGTCTACTGCTGTCAGAAAAATTGGCCAGTTAATCAGTGGCTAGACGTTCAGGCAGCTGCACAGAGCAAATTTTTAGCAAGGAGTCTTCCTTTGATCATAACATGTGGCATGTACTGCCAGCATTTACAGCCCTCGCATCCCCCTCTCCAGGTCAAGGGAGAGAATAAGAAAAAAAACAAAGAGAACAAGAAATTTCTTTGGGGATCCACAAGCAGGGAGGAGGCAGGTGGAAGGTGAGAGAAATAAAACAGCGTTGAGGCTGACTCCTCATAACAACACTTTCTACTGTGTCCTAATGTTAGATGGCAAGACACAAGGCCACAACTCTCCTCTCCATTTATTCCCTGACTCACTACTTCTTCAATGACTCTTTCCTATCCTCTCTTCTCCCACCCACACACACCCACACACACACACACACACGTACGCACACACACAGAAGCACTCCTACTGGATCCAGAAATGGTTGGGTAGGTTGTATAAAAGTAAAACTAATTGTAGTCATTTACAAGCTGCTTATCATTCATGTCTAATTACCGAGCAGCATAATATCCATGGTGCATATAATTAATTACAAGTTTGATTAGCCTTTTGTAAGCTCTATTTAAGATCAATACTGACCTTTATTCTGTGTGTACTCAGCCTTCATTTTCTAAAGTGTTGTGGTTACTGGAATGATAAGAAGAGTGAGAATATGGGCAAAGTCACATCCAAAGGAATGCCTGCCAGGAAACAAACCAGGCAAATTGAGTTTAACTGATAGAACCAAGGGGTTATGTGCAGTTCTGGAGATGGAAAAAAAAAAAAAAACAGATTCAGGACACAGGTGGACAGAGGAACAAAGAGGACTGGAATATGGGCTGCAGTAGAATGTAGCTCACCAAGCCAGGGGTAGAGTATGAACAACTGAAAGTTGGAGGAGAGGCCTAAACTAAGCATAACTATGTTTAGGGGCAGCAGATGTGTATTTAAGCAACTGAAGATAATACTGGATTAATGTGACAGAATTAGTACACTTGAAAGGGCATGCATAGAGCAGATGGACTCTTCAATGATCAAAACTAGAGAAGAGTTGGGATATAAAGATGGGTTGGAAGGAGGATGGGGCTAACAAGAGGCAAAACAGTTTAAATGTCTGGCTTCAGTAAAGCAGCAGTTTAAGTTGAGAATAATAGCAGATATTTACTGGTAGAAGCTGAAGAGGCTGCCAATTGAGAAAGATTAGGGAGGGCCAGGCAGGGGATCAATTATGCACCAGTGGATTATGTGTCTTTTCCTTATTCCTCCAAGTAAGTCTGATTTCATTTCTTCACCCATCCTCCTTTCTACATATCCTCTCAGTTTCAATTGTGATCACTAGTCAATACAATAGAAGTCTCTGGGTGTCACAACGGTTAAGTGCTTGGCTACTAACAGAAGGTTGGAGGTTCAAATCCACCCAGAGGCACATCGCATAAAAGGCCTGGTGATCTACTTTCAAAAATCCAGGAACTGAAAACCTTATGGAGTGCAATACTACTCTCATACACATGGGGTCATCGTGAGTTGGAGTCAACTCAAAGGCAACTGGTTTTTTTTTTTTTTTGGTCAGTGCAATAAGGCACAATGATCTCACTCCAGACCATAAGGCCAGACTTCAGAGTCAGTTTATGATGAAAGATAAATTTAGTGAGAACAGCACCAAATTGAACCCAAGAAATAAATATGTTTGGATATTTATCTAAAGAAATACTCTTTAAAATTGTCTAACATTTGTTATCTTGCTTTGGCTAAAAAATATTGTATTGTAATAAAAAGATGAATATAATGAATAATTAACGTTGTATTGTAGTACCTTTGTATCTATGATTCGGTTTGACACAGAAACTCAACAGGACAAGTTGTAGCCTGTAACTTGGAGGCAGAATGCAGCACCAGGTCTTGGGCCAAGCAGACACCACTCTCAGGTGTTCTCAGTGACAGTGGGGCCACACCATCATGCCAAGGCCCATGTTTTCAGACCTGCTTATCGCTGATCCATATGTCTTCTCTGTGTGGTTGGCAGCTGCTGTGAGTTTAAATGGCGAGGGGCAGGTATGATTAGTCATCACAGTACACCTCTTGATCACATTTTAATAAAACCATAAATCAACACTTGACAGTGAGCTAAGTCCCAGGAAGTCACAGGCAGTGCCACAAAACCAGTGCAAGCCAGATGATGTGTCAGAGGAGTTATCTATAGGGGCTAGCAGATAAGTCCCCCTGCAAGAAGAGTGCCTGGAATCAATGATGTGACTCACAAAGGACAAAACTCATTCGTCTAACTCTATGTTTCTCTAAAGTGCTCAATCCCATATTTGGTATTAGGTGCCTAGCCATAGGGTTTATATTCAGCCAGTAATCACCTGTAAAGCCATACCTGTTGATAAAATATTGAAATATTTCTATACCAGATGACAAATATCCACTGACCCAGGCTCCCAAGTGACCTTCCCACCCCAGCCACTCAACCGTGAAGCTATAGATCTCACAATAATCCAGCAACTAAAAGGTTAACCCATGACCCAGCTATGGCTAGCCTTCTTCCTGACATATGGGTGCCCCAGGTGTCTTGATAGTTAAATGTTTCTAATATTATCCTTTCTGCTCTCCTGTAAACTATATCACCCAAATGAGAACAGACTTGCCTAAAAAGATGCAGACTGGAGCAAAAAAGTTAATTCTGACGTAGGAGTATACCGATAAAGAATTGTCCTTGCACCCTTAGAAAAGTCAATTTACCAGGTCCAAAATCATACTCTTTGAAACGAATGCACGCATTTTTCTTTATGTTTCTAGAATCATACTGTCTTAAGGGTTGTAATGTTGGTAGACGAGATAGGTGATGATTTTCTCCTTGCCCTATGAAATTTGACATTCTCCAGGTTATATCTTCTTTCCTCATTATAAAAAATTCAAAGATAATAGATAATAATTGCATACATAATTCCAAAAAACAATAAAAAATACTGCCTTACTGTGTTAAGAGATATGTAAAAAGAAAATAATTTATAATAAAAAATGTGTTTCATGCTATCTTCAAAAATAAAGGTAAATCAGAGGTGGGACTAGATGGCAGAGTAAGTAGTAGCTCTCATTTATCCCCCAACAACTAACTCACTGAACAGTGAATGAAAACAAGCACAGACTGAGATTTCAGAACTCCAGACAGCAGCTTAAGTGTTGGAGGGTCAAGGTTTGCCCAGAAACAGAGGAGAGGAACAGCAGGGGTGGCACAGAAGCTGGGAGATCCTAGCTGCTGGCACCTGGAGGACTTGACTCATCATGGCCATTTTGGGGAAGAGGATGGGCAACACCCCAAACAAAGGACATAGGATGGGAGGTAAACTGAGGAAGTTGTAGCCTTATTTTTAAGGTGGTGCAGATTGGCTGTGGAAGTTTGCAGGCCACGCACATGGGAGAGGGAGAAGGGAGACTGAGACGCTGTGAGTGAGTGCCAAAACCCAAGGCAACAGGCTCTACGACCTAGACATACTGAAAAGTCATGGGACCCAGTCTTCAGCCAGGCAAGAAAAATACTTCAGACAGGCAACACAGAGGAAAACAACTGACTCCCTGCCCACAGTGGGACATCATAGGAGATCCTGTACAGGGGCAACCATGAAGAAAGAGCATAAAGCCCTCCCCACCTTCACCTTAGGAAACCCAAGCCCCACCACTTATTTCTGCATCCACGGCCAGCAAAAAACCTCCATGCATGCACATTGAACTATAGAGGCTAAGCTGTCTCAAACTCCCCTCTAAGGGGGTGAAGGAAACCAAACCATGGAATACACTCAGTGCCACAGACAAAAGCTCAGAAGGCAGAGGAAGTCTAACACACTAGCAAAGTCAGTCACCTCAAGGAGAACCACAAGAATAAGCACCCAGAGACTTAAGCCCCAGATAAAACCTCAGATGGAACTGACGCAGCACTGAAAAAAACCTAAGGACAAGAGTGCCATCTAGTGGCTCTTAGAAGATAGCGGCGCTAAATCTAACAAGTATAATTCCTTCGAAAAATCAGAAAACAGAGTATTTAAAATATATCAAAATGTCCCCCATTCAACAATAATTATTAAAACACACAAAATCACAAGAAAAGAAGGAACAATCAAAAGGAAAACATGAAGAAGAGGAAATTTCTCCTATGGAGACAAGATTAATGGGAAAAATAAAACAGTCAGACAATGGTGTTAAATATGTTTAAAGAAAGCAAAAAGCACACAGAAACAAATTAACAAAATGAGGAACAAATTGAGGAAAAAAATGACGACACAATAAGGAAATTGAAAACAGCAAAAAAAACAGAATGACTGTCACTGAGGAATAAAACCACTGAACTAGAAAATGAAGAGAAACACTCAAAAATAGAGTCAAACAGACAGAAGATAGAGTAAGTGAACTAGAAGACAGAGTAACTGAATTTATCATCTCAAGAGAAACAAGAGAAAAGAACAAAGATAAGTGAACAAAACCAAATGTAAATATGAGATTGAATTAAGAAATCTAACATTAGAATTTATTGGAATTCCAGAGCACCATGACAATAATAAACATATAGAAAGAATTTTCCAAGAGTTAATCATAGAGAATTTCCCAGTCCTGCACAGAGAACCAAGCCTGCAAATACAGAAAGCTACACGAACTCCAATTAGAATAAATACAAAAAGATCCACCCTGCATCACATTCTAATAAAATCCCTGAAAAACAAAGTCAAGGAGAGAATTCTGAAAGCACCAAGAGAAAAATATAACATACCAAGCTGCCTTCATAGGAATCAGTGAAGATTTCTCACCAGAAACTCTAGAGGCCAGAAAACAATGGAACAACATATATAAAATATTGAACAAAAACAATTGCCAACAAAGAATTCTTTACCCAGCAAAGTGGTCATTCAAACAAGGTGTGGGGGGGGGGAGTGGGAAATAAAGTCATTCCCAAATAAACAGAAGCTGTGGGAATTTGCCACTACCAGACCAGCTCTTCAAGTATTACTCAAGGGAGTTCTCCAAATGGAAAGGCAAGAACATTAAACAAATACTCAAATTTTTACATGCGGAAGGGGAGAGAAAGAGACAGATCTCCAAAAAACTCAACAACATGGGCAATCATAAGGAACAAGGATATGATATTTTTAGGGACTAAACTCAATAATTTAATCCTGCAAGCAATACAACATCAAGTTCACAAGAAATAGCTATAAAGTAAACTTATCAGATATTGGATGTACAATGACATTAATGCAGAGTCACCAACAGAAAATACGGAGAAAGGAGCAAATCAGGAATAGATTTAATATGCTAATGTTGTATGTTACCTGTTGTTCATACATTAAATGTTGTCACATTTGCAAGTTGTGTAATATAACATGTAGTAACCAGTATGAAATCACCTAAAAAAACAAAATAAGGAAAAAAAATTTTAAAGCAGCCAAATACAAATAATAACAGAAAATGAGAATAGGAAGACAAAAAAAGATATGAAACACTCAAACAAACAGCAAAACGAATGAGGTAGACCCTTCATTTTCAGTAATAACCTTAAATGTAAATGGTGTAAACTCTCATGCAAAAGACAGAGAGTGGCAGAATGAATAAAAAACATGATCCACCCTTTTGCTGTCTACAAGAAACACACTTTAGACAGAAGGACACAAATAGACTGAACATAAAAGGATGGAAAAAAATATTCCACACAACCAATAAACAAAAAAGAGCAGGGGTGGCCATACTGATATCAGATAAAATAGACTTTAAATCAAATTCTATTACAAGAAATAAAGAAGGACATTACATAATAATAAAAGGGTCAATTCAGCAAGAACACATAGCAATTATAAATATATATGCACTTAACAACAATGCACCAAAATACATGAAACAAATACTAATACCAAAGGAGAAATAGACAACTCTACAATAATAGTAAGGGGCTTCAACACACCACTTTCAATTCTAGACATAACATCTAAAAAGGAGCTGACTGAGGACAATGAGAACTTAAATAAAACCATAAGCCAATTGGACCTAATGGACATATATAGAACACTCCACCCATCATAAGAGCAATACACATTTTTCATCAGTGCACATGGATCATTTTCCAGAATAAACCATATGCAAAGACAGAAAACAAGTCTCAACAAATTTAAAAATATTGAAATTGTATAAAGCATCTTCTGGGACCATAACTGTATGAAGCTAGAAATCGACAACAGGAAAAATAAAAAAAATATGAACACATTAAAAGTAAATAATACACTACTAAAACACTATTGGATCATAAAAGAAATCAAAAGTGAAATTAAAAAAATTCTTAGAATCAAATTAAAATGAAAACACAACATATCAAAACCTTTGGGACACAGCAAAAGCAATATTCTGAGGGAAATTCAAAGCAATAGATGTCTACATTAAAAAAGAAGAAAGATTAAGACCAAAGACACAAGGGAAAGATTAGTCCAAAGGACTAATGGACCACAACTACCACAATCTCCACCAGACTGAGCCCAGAACAACTAGATGGTGCCCAGTTACCACCACCGACTGCTCTGTCAGGGATCACAAAGAGGGTCCCGGACAGAGCGAGAGAAAAATGTAGAACAAAATTCAAACTTACAACAACAACAAAAGATTAGGCTTGCTGGTCTAACAGAGACTGAAGAAACCCCAAGAGTATGGCCCCGGACACTCTTTTAACACAGTGCTTGTCATGGATTGAATTATTCCCCTCAAAAAATGTGTGTATCAATTTGGCTAGGCCATGATTCCCAGTATTGTGTGGTTATCCTCCATTTTGTGATTGTAATTTTATGTTAAAGAGGATTAGGGTAGGATTGTATAACACCCTTACTAAGATCACATCCTTGATCCAATGTAAAGGGGGTTTCCCTCGGGTGTGGCCTGCACTACCTTTTATCTTACAAAAGATGAAAAGAAAGGGAAGCAAGCAGAGAGTTGGGGACCTCATACTACCAAGAAAGCGGTCCCGGGAGCAGAGTATATCCTTTAAACCTGAGGTTCCCGCGCTGAGATGCTCCCAGACCAAAAGAAGATTGATGACAATGAGGACCTTCCTCCAGAGTGGACAGAGAGAGAAAGCCCTCCCCTGGAGCTGAGGCCCTGAATTTGGACTTGTAGCCTATTAGACTGTGAGAAAATAAACATATCTTTGTTAAAGCCATCCACTTGTGGTATTTCTGTTATAGTAGCACTAGATTACTAAGACAGTGCTGAAGTCACTCCTGAGGTTCACTCTTCAGTCAAAGATTAGACAAGTCTATAGGTCCAACAATAACACACATAAGGGTTGTGATTCATAGTTCGATCATGTATATGAGACTAATGGGCACACTAGCCCAAAAGCAAAGACAAAAAGACAGGAAGGAACAGGAAAAGTGGATGAATGGAAACAAGGAACCTAGGGTGGAGAAAGGGAGAGTGTTGACACATTGTGGGGTTGGCAACCAATGTCACAAATCAATTTGTGTATTAACTATTTAATAAGGAATTAATTTGCTCTGTAAACTTTCACCTAAAGCACAATAAAAAAAAGTATTGCAACAAAAAAAAAGGAGATCCAAAATCAATAACTTAAAGTGACAAATTGAACAAATTGGAAAAGAAGAACAAAAGAAGCCTAAGCTACCAGAAAAAAAGGAAATAGTAAAGATCAGGGCAGAAATAAAATAGAAAAACAACACAAAGGATCATCAAAACCAGAAGTTGGTTCTTCAAAAGGATCAATAAAATAGAAAAATCACTGGCTAGACTGACAAAAGAAAAAAACCAGAAGAGGTAAACAACCAAATCAAGAAATGAAACTAGACATTACAACAGATCCAACTGAGATAAAGAGGATCATAATAGATTACTATGAAAAATTGTACTCCAATAAATTTGAAAACCTAGATGAAACAGACAAATTCCTAGAAACACACTATCTACCTAAACTAACACAAACAGAGGTAGAAAACTTAAACAGACCCATTATAATAGAAAAGATTGAAGATGTCATTAAAAAACTGCTGACCAAAAAAAAAGCTGAGGACCAGGTGGTTATACTGGGGAATTCCACAAAACATTCAGAGAAGAGTTGACACCAATCCTATTGGTAGGACTGTAAAATGATACAACCACTATGAAAATGATATGACACTTCCTCAAAGAACTAGGAATAGAACTACCCTATGATACAGCAATTTCTCTCCCAGGTATATACCCTAAAGACTGAAAAGTACTGACACAGACATACACATAGCTATCCTCATTGCAGCATTAGTCATAATATCAAAAAAAATTGAAACAACTAGAGTGCTCATCAGCAGATGAATGGATAAGCAAAATGTGGTACATACATACAATGGAATACTATGCAACCATAAAGAACAATAATGAGTCCGTGAAACATATTATAACATGATGGACCTGGAGGGCATAATGCTAAGTAAAATAAGTCAAGCACATAAAGACAAATATAGTATGATCCCTCTTTTATAAGAAGACAAGAACATATATATATATATAAAGAGACAAATGCTCATTGGAAGTTATCAGGGAGAGGTGAGGGGAGTGGGAAGCACACTTTAGATCATAGATACTTGTTTGTTTTGGTGATGGGAAAAGTGGCACCGAATGTGGGTATAGTGAGCACAGAATGACCAAAGCAAATTATGTTGCTAAGAAGAGAAAAGTATGCATGTACTAAAGAATTTGACATATGTAAGATGGCAACATCTCCAACAAAGACCGAAAAATGAGTGTAAGATCACATATGGATGAGTATAGACATGTAAGTATAAGGTAAGTACAGGTGTATACATATGTGAGAACAGATGAAAGTATCTGTATGTACTTGTAAATACAGATATGTGTGGACAGGCACATGTATACAATGAAGACACAACTATGGATATTCCTCAGACATTACCAAACACCTTCCAAGATTGGTTTTCTAGGTTTGAAAGCTTAGGACCATAGTTTCATGGGACAATTCAGTCAACTGGTATAATATAGGTCACAAAGTTCATGTTGTGCATCATAGTAACATGAATAGTATCTGAGGTCTTAAAACCTTGTGAACAGTCATTTAGATACAGTTATTGGTCTCTGCTCATCGGGAGCAAAGAGTAAGAAGGTAACCAAAATCTCAGAGAAGAAACAAGTCCACAAGGCTAATCGCCTACACGAGCCATGGCCTCACCTACTCTGAGACCAAAAGAACTAGATGATGCCTGGCTACCACCACTGACCAATCTGACCAGAGTCATGATAGATGGTCCCAGACTGAATGGGAGGAAAAGGTAGGACAAAACTCAAATTCTTAAAAAAAAAGTCCAGACTAACTGGACCAGTTGAGACCAGAGGACTCCCTGAGACTATCACCTGAGACACTCCTTAAAACCTGAACCAAAATTATACTGAGATCACATTTTGGTGAAATGGCAGAGTGAGACACAAAATAAAGGATAATACCTGCAAGAATGATGTTGTACTAAAAAACCATCTATATGAAACCAAAAGGTCAACATTTACACTAAAGCAAAGATGAGAAGATAAAGGGGCAGGGAAACTAGAGTACTGGAAATGGAAAAACCAGAACACAATTAAAGAGAATGTTGGCAGATTGTGAAAAATGCAATTAATGTCACTGAACAATTTGTGTGGAAATTGTCCAATGGGAACCTAGCAAGTTGTCTAAGCTTACACCAAAAACACTATAAAATATTATTTAAAATAATGAAAAATTGACTTGGACGCAATGAGTAAGATTATATTAGAGAAAAATAAGATGAGAAGCCATTCCGTAGAAGTACAGAGAAACAAACAACAACAGAAACGTATAGGGTACCCGCCAGCTCCTCCTGTGCCATTTTTTTTTTCCCCTTTCTTCCTTTTCTTTCTCCCTCCCACCTAGCCCCATTTGCCACCCACTCGCCTTCCCTATGGGTTACACTGCACTGCTCGGCTAGAGAGCTACCACCCCTCTATCAGTGTGGGTCCACCCAGCCCCCACCCGCCAGCCCCTGCCATGCCATTTTTTCATTTTTTTAACCTTACTTCCTTTTCTTTCCCCCTCCCCTTCCCCCCAGGCCACACCACCCCACTGTGGGTAGACAGCTACCAGCCTGCCACCAGCCTCGGTGCCCCCCACCCCCAACTACTGGCTCCCACCTCACCATTATTTTTCCTTTCCTCCTTTATTTTCTCCCTCTACACTTAGCCCCATATGTCATCTCTATCCCTTCCCACTGGGACACACTGCATCACTGTGGTGGAGAGCTACTGGCCAGCAGTCAGTCCGGGTCCCCTCCACCCCACCAGCTGGTTCCCGCCATGCTATTTTTTTTGTTTCCCTTTTTTCCTTTTCTTTCTCCCTCCCTCATAGCCCCTTTGACACCTCACCCCCCTTCCACTGGTCCCCAGGTCCACTCCACCCACATCCAACAGTTACCCTTTTTTTCTCTCTTTTCTTTGTTCCCCCACCTAGCCCCATACACCACCTCCCTTCCTACTGGCCCTCATGGTGCCGCTGCAGCTAGAACATCCTCAGCTCAGGCCCATCGCCACACTGGGCTCACACTGCCCCTTCCCTCCTGCCACTCTACCAGCTTCTGAATTGAGGGAAGTGAGCCTGCACCACTCCTGGACCGACACTCACAACTCTCCAGCAAGGGGCTATGAATGCTCCCACACCACTAAACCAACACCAGTAGGCAGACAGCACCCACCCAAGACCCACCTTACCAAACCAGTGTACAATGAAGCAGGTTCCCCTTGCCTGTTGTTGTCCCACCCATCTGGACAAGGTGATGAGAGATATTGTGCCCACAGATGAGCAAGTAGCAAAACACACCCAGCCCACACACCCTGACATATCAAAACAAGACAAAGAAGATGAAACAAAGGAACATATAATCAATAGGTACAGAAAATAGTACTTTAATGTCTCAGAGACAGCAGACAATATCAAAACATATATAAATCAGGACAAAATGGCTCTAGCAAATCACCAAAATAAAGAAACAGATGACCTTCCAGCAGAAGAAAAGGCAGTGGAACTACTTGATATGGAATCCAAAGATTAATATTTAGGGCTCTCCAGGAGATTAGGAGACAAAACCAAGGAAAAAAATAGACAAAAGCATGGAAAACACAGACAAAACCAATAAAAACATAGCCAAATCAAGAATAACACAGATAAAGCAATAGAAGAATTCAGGAAAATAATATGACAACAAAACGTCAAAATAAATAAACAATTAGCAATCATACAGAAAGAGAAACTAGAAATCTGAAGATAACAAAACTTCAGAAATGTACAACTCAATAGAAGGTTTAGGAGCAAATTTGAAAAAATGGAAGACAGAATCAGCAAGATTGAAGACAAATCCACAGACACCAGTTTGTTTGGGGAAAAATCAGAGAAAAGAATAAAAAAAAAACCTAAGAATTATGTGGCACAATCAAGAGCAAAAATTTGAGTGTCACTGAAGTTCCAGAATGGTGAAAAAATGGAAAACACAGAGAAGATTGTTGATTTGCTGGCAGAAAATGTCCCAAGTATCATGAAAGAAGAAAAGCTGACCATCCAAGAAGCTCAATGAACCCCATATAGGACAGACCTCAAAAGAAAGTCACCATGACATATCATAATCACATTTGCCAAAACCAAAGACAAGGAAAGACTTCTGAGAGCAGCTCGAGAAAAATGAAAAGTCACTTACAATGGCGAAACAATAAGACTAAGTCAGATTACTCAACAGAAATAATGCAGGCAAGAAGGCAATGGGATGACACATATAAAACCTTGAAAGAAAAAAACTGCCAACCAAAAATGATATAGCCTGCAAAACTTTCTCTCAAATACTATGATGAAATTAGGACATTTCCAGATAAATAGAAATTAAGTGAATTCGTAAAAACCAAATCAAACATACACAAAATATTAAAGAGAGTCCTTTGGTTAGAGAACCAACAACATCAGTCAACAACTGGTGTCTTGGACATAAGACAGCATCAGCCAGATACCAACCTAGGTAAAGAACTCTCAATTAGGAAAAAAAAAACAGGGAAACAGATGTCAATCTGTAAATGACGACAAAGTCAAAACAATAATGGGGGAATAAAAGGCATAGGTATAGAACTTTCAAATGCAGAAAGTCAAAGTGACATCAAGTAATAAAAGACTGTTTCAAACTTAGGAAGATAGTGGGAAAATTTCAAGGTAACCACAAAGAAAGCTAACAAACTTACTCATCAGAATAAAAAAGAAGACAAACATGAAGTCTCAGAAAACATGAAATCTATAAAAAAGAAAGAAAAGAAAAGAAAGTCCACAAATGAAAGAAACTCGGCACAGTAGAGTAAAAGGAGCAAAAGAAACATCAGCATCACAAAAAAAAGTACAACAATATGACAACAATAAACTCATATCTATCGATAATCACATTGAATGTAAATGGCTTAAATGGGCCTGTAGAGACAGACAGTTGCAGAATAGATTCAAAAAAATACAAGCAATCAATATGCTGTCTACAAGAAACACGTTAGACACAAAGACATACATATATTAAAAATCAAAGGATGGAAAAAATATGTCAAGCAAACAGTAACAAAAAAGGGAAGGAGTGACAATACTAATCTCAGATACAATAGACTTCAAGGCAAAATCAACCATAAAAGACAAGGAAGGACATTATATAATGGTTAAAGGGACAATCCACCAAGAAGATATAACCTTAATAAATATCTATGCACCCAATGACTGGGTTCCAAAGTACATAAAACAAACTCTAATGGCACTAACAAGACAAACAGTTTGACAATAATAGTGGGAGACGTCAACACACCACTCTAGGTAATGGACAAAACATCTAGAAAGAAACTCAACAAAGATATAGAAGAGCTAAAGGCCACAATCAACCAACTTCAGCTCATAGATACATATAGAACACTTCACCCGAACTGTACATTATTTTCCAATATACATGGAACATTCTCCAGAATAGACCACATTTTAGGCCACAAAGCAACCTTCAATAAAATACAAAACATAGAAATAATACAAACCATCTTCTCTGATCACAACACCATAAAAGCAGAAACTAATAACATGAAGAGTAAGGGGAAAAAAAATTAAACACATGAAGACTGAATAAAATCTTCCTTAAAAACAACTGGGAATTAGAAGAAATCAAAGAGGGAATCAACAAACTCCTAGAATCAAATGAAAATGAAAACACATCATACCAAAACCTTACTTACAAGGCAGAGGCACTGCTCAGAGGTCAATTTATAGCAATTAATACATACATCAAAAAAGAAGAACAGGCCAAAATCAAAATGTTAGACTTACAACTCAAACAAATAGAAAGAAAACAGCAAAAGAAGCCCACAGCCACCAAAAGAAAGGAAATAATACAGACTAGAGAAGAAAAAATGAAATAGAAAACAGAAAAACAATAGAAAGAATCGACAAGACTAAAAGTTGAGTCTTTGAAAAGATCAACAAAATTGACAAGCCATTTGCCAAACTGACAAAAGAAAAACAGGAGAGGAAGCAAAAACCCAAATAAGAAATAAGATGGGGGACATTACAACTGACCCAAGTGAAATAAAAAGAATCATAACAGAATACTATGAAAAATTATACTTCAACAAATTTGAAAACCTAGAGAAATTGACAAATATCTAGAAACATACTACCTACCTAAACTAACACAAAATAAGATAAAAAAATCTAAAAAAAAACCCTTAACAAGAGAAGAGATTGAAGACGTAATTAAAGAAAACTCCCAATTAAAAAAAGCCCTGGCACAGATGGCTTCAATGGAGAATTCTACCAAACATTCAGAGAAGAGCTTATACCATTACTACTAAAACTATTTCAGAGAGTAGAAAAAGAAAGAATACTCCTGAATTCATTCTATGAAGCCAGCATAACCCTGATACTAAAGCCAGGCACAGACACCACAAGAAAAGAAAATTACAGACCAATATCTCTCATGAATATACATGCAAAAATTCTCAACAAAGTTCTAGCTAATAGAATTAAGCATCATACAGAAAAAATAATGCACCACAACCAAGTAGGATTCATACCAGGTATGTAAGGATGGTTGAACATTAGAAAATCAATCAATGTAATCCACCACATAAATACAACAAAAGAAAGAATCACATAATCATCTCAATTGACACAGAAAAGCCATTTGATAAAGTCCAACACCCGTTCCTGATTAAAAAAACTCTCAATAAAACAGAAATAGAAGGGAAATTCCACAACATAATAAAGGGCATCTATACAAAACCAACAGCCAACATCATTCTCAACAAAGGAAGGCTGAAAGCATTCCCACTGAGAACAGGAACAAGACAAGGATGCCCTTTATCACCACTCCTATTTAACATCGTTCTGGAAGTCCTAGCTAGAGCAATAATGCAAGAAAAATAAATAAAGGTCATCCAGATTGGAAAGGAAGAAGTAAAACTATCCCTATTCTCAAATGATATGATACTATACATACAGAACCCCAAAGACTTCACAAGAAAACTACTCGAACTGATAGAAAGATTCAGCAGAGTAGCAGGACACAAGATAAACATACAAAAATCAGTGGGATTCCTATACATCAACAAAGATAACTTCAAAAATGAAATCAGGAGAACAATACCATTTATAATCAAACCTAAAAAGATAAAATACTTAGGAATAAATCTAACCAGGGACATAAAAGACCTATATAAAGAAAACTACAAAATATTATTGCAAGAAACCAAAAGAGACTTACATAAATGGAAAAAGTTACCATGATCATGGATAGGAAGATGCAACATTGTGAAAATGTCAATCTAATCCAAAGCAATCTACAGATATACCACAACCCTAATAAAAACACCAACAGCATTCTTTATTGAGATGGAAAAACTAATCACCAACTTTATGTGGAAAGGAAAGAGGCCCTAGTTAAGAAAAGCATTATTGAAGAAAAAGAACTAAGTAGGAGGCCTCACACTACCTGATCTCAGAACCTACTATACAGCCATGGTAGTCAAAACAGCCTGGTACTGCTACAAAAGACACACAGACCAATGGAACAAAATCAAGAACCCAGATGTAAATCCATCCACCTATGGTCAGCTGATCTTTGCCAAAGGACAAAAGTCCATTAAATTGGGAAAACACAGCCTGTTTAACAAAGGGTGCTGGCAAAACTGGATGTCCATCTGTAAAAAAATGAAACAGAACCCATGTCTCACATCATATACAAAAACTAACTCAAAATGGATCAAAGATCTAAATATAAAACCTAAAATGATAAAGATCATGGAAGAAAAATTAGGGATAATGCTAGGGACCCTAATACCTGGCATAAATTCAATACAAACTATAACTAACAATGCACAAACACCAGAAAATAAACTAGACAAGTGGGAGCTCCTGAAAATTAAACACTTATGCTCATCCAAAGACCTCACCAAAAGAGTAAAAAGAGAACCTACAGACTGTGGAAAAATTTTTGGCTATGACACGTCTGACAAGGGTCTAATCTCTAAACTCTATAGAACACTTCAACACCTCAATAACAAAAAGAAAAATAATCCAATTAAAAAATAGGCAAAGGATATGAACGGACACTACACCAAGAAGACATTCAGGGGGCTAACTTACACTCTAGGTTATGGCCATGATCATTAGACATTACCCATTAACCCATTGCTGTTGAGTCTACTGTGACTCATAGTGACCCATTAGACATTAGAGAAATGCAAATCAAAACTATAATGAGATACCATCTCAACCCAACATTACTGGCACAAATCAAAAAAAAACAGAAAGTAACAAATGTTGGAGAGGTTGCAGGGCGATTAGAACTCTTATGCACTGTTGGTGGGAATGTAAATGTACAACCACTATGGAAAATAACATGACACCTCCTTAAAAAGCTAGAAATACAAATATCATATGATCCAGCAATTCCACTCCTAGGAATATATCCTAGAGTGGTAAGAGCCATCACATGAATAGACATATGCAAACTCATGTTCATTGCTGCATTATTCACAACAGCAAAAACATGGAAACAACCTAAGTACCCATCAACAGATGAATGGATAAACAAATTATGGTATGTTCACACAGTGGAATACTATACAATGATAAAAAAAAAATGATGAATCTGCAAAACATCTCACAACATGGATGAATCTGGGGAGCATTATGCTGAATGAAATAAGTCAATCACAAAAGGATGAATATGATATGAGACCACTATTATAAAAACTCAAGAAAAGGTTACACATAGAAAAAAGCAATTTTTGATGGTTAGGAGGGAGAGGAAGCATGGGGATGGGAAGTCACTAACAAGATAGTGGAAAAGTGTTAACTTTGGTGAAAGGAAAGACAACAAACAATATAGGGAAAGCCAGCACAACTTGACCAAGGCAAAAGCATAGAAGCTTCCTAGACACATCCAGACACCTCAAGGGACTGAGTTACTGGGACTGAGAGCTAGGGACCATGGTCTTGGGGGACTGGCATAACATAGTTCATAAAGAAAATGTTCTACATCCTACTTTGGTGATTAGGGTCTGGGGTCTTAACAGCTTGTGAGCAGCCATCTAAAATACATCTATTGATCCCATCATGTTTGGAGAAAAGAAGAATGAAGAAAACCAGAGATGCAAGGAAAATAACAGTCCAAATGACTAATGGACTATGTTAACCAGTCTCCACCAGCCTGAGACCAGAAGAAATAGGTGGTGCCTGGCTACCACCACCTACCACTCTGACAGGGATCACATAGAGGGTTCTGGACAGAGCACGGTTAAAGTGTAGAACAAAATTCAAATTCACAAAAAAAGACTAGACTTACTGGTCTGACAGAGACTGGAGGGACCCCCAAGACTATGGCCCTGGGACACCCTGCTAACTCAGAACTGAAGCTACTCCTGAAGCCAACCTTTCAGTCAACTATTAGATAGGCCTATAAAATAAACAATAACACACATGAGGAACGTGCTTAGTTCAATCAAGTATAGGAGAGCTAATGGGCAACACCATCCCAGAAGCAAAGACGAAAAGGCAGGAAGGGACAGAAAACCTGGACACGGGGAACTTGGGGCATAAAGGGAAAGAGGGACAGTGTTGACACATTGCAGGGATTACAACCAGTGTTACAAAACAATTTATGTATAAATTTTTGAATGAGAAACTAATTTGTGCTGTAAACTTTCACCTAAAACATAGTAAAAAAAGAGAGAATATTTAAAAAAAAAAAAAAAAGGCAAAGAGGAAGATCAGAATAAAAACCAGTAGAGTCAGTATGTATATTAAAACCCTGCAAAAATACTCTGTGTTTACATGTAAAATAGAGTTAGGGTCTAGACTTGGAAATTACGAACAAGTTTTGCACCTTCAGGAATGGAATTTGAAAGTCATGCTGAACAAGAACAGTTCTTTCTTGTACAGTACTGTCCTGCACACAGAGGGCATCCCTAGTTTCATCCTCTAAATGCCTGTAGTGATTTGTTTGTTGTGGCAACCAGGAATGCACCCGAAATTTCCAAAATATCTCTGTTGTTGTTAGTTGGTGTTGTACATGCCAATCCATGTACAACAGAATGAAACATTGACTGGTCCTGCACCATCTTCACAATCTTTGGTATGCTCGAATACATTGTTTTGGCCACTGTGTATTTTGAGTGGCTTCCAACCTCATGAGCTTATCTTCCAGCATTTCCAGCTCTCTTGTGATCCATAAGATTGTCATTGACTAACTTTTGGAAGTAGATCACCAAGCCTTTCTTCCTAGTGTGTCTTAGTCTGGAAGCTCCACTGAAACCTGTCCACCATGGGTAACCCTGCTGGCGTTTGAAATACTGGTGGTATATCTTCCAGTATTACAGCAACACACTAGCCACTACAGTACAACAAACTGACAGATGGGTAGTGGAAAACACTCCTAAAGTGTGGTATTAATGCCATTGTGAATGTTGTTGTTGTTAGGTGCTGTAGAGTAGGTTTTGACTCATAGTGACCCTCTGTACAACAGAACAAAACACTGCCCGGTCCTGTGCCATCCTCAAAACCATTGCTATGTTTGAGCCCATTGTCACAGCAACTGTGTCAGTCCATCTCGTTGAGGGTCTCTCTCTTTTTCACTGACCCTCTATGTTACCAAGCATGATGTCCTTCTCCAGAGATTGGTCCCTCCTGATAACATGTCCAAAGTACGTGAGATGAAGTTTTGCCATCTTCACTTCTAAGGAGCATTCTGGCTGTGCTTCTTCCAAGACAGATTTGTTCGTTCTTCTGGCCATGGTATATTCGATATTCTTCACCAACGCCATAATTCAAAGGCATCAATTCTTCTTCAGTCTTCCTTATTCATTGTCCAGCTTTCGCATGCATATGA
>NW_004443956.1:15260856-15284354 GCF_000243295.1 Trichechus manatus latirostris | reverse complement strand
TATTCTTCACCAACGCCATAATTCAAAGGCATCAATTCTTCTTCAGTCTTCCTTATTCATTGTCCAGCTTTCGCATGCATATGAGACGATTGAAAATACCATGGCTTGGGTCAGGTGCACCATGGTTTGATTTCTTGACTGTTGCTTCCATGGGCGTTGAGAATCCAAGTAAAATGAAATTCTTGATAATTTCAATCTTTTCTCCATTTATCATGCTGTTGCTAACTGATGTAGTTGTGAGTATTTCTGATTTTTTTATGTTGAGGTGTGTTCTTGCTGAAGGCTAAAGTCTTTGCTCTTCATCAGTAAGTGCTTCAAGTCCTCTTCCCTTTCAGCAAGCAAGGTTGTGTCATCTGCATATCACAGGTTGTTAATGAGTTCTCCTTCAGCCCAGATTCTGTGTTCTTCTTCATGTAGTCCAGCTTCTCTGATTAGTTGCTCAGCATACAGATTGAATAAGTATGGTGAAAGGCCACAACTCTGACACACACCTTACCTGATTTTAAACCACACTGTGTCCCCTTGTTCTGTTTGAATGGCTGCTTCTTGGTGTATGCATAGGTTCCTCATGAGCACAATTAAGTGGTCTGGAATTCTTAATGTTTGCAGTATTATCCATAATATGTTATGATTCACACAATAAATGCCTTTGCATAGTCAATAAAACACAGGTAAACATCTTTCTGGTATTCTCTTCTTTCAGCCAAGATCCATCTGACATCAGCAATGATATCTCTCATTCCACACCCTCTTCTGAATCTAGCTTGAATTTCTGGCAAGTCCCTGTTGATGCACTGAGGCAACCACTTTTGAATAATCTTCAGCAAAATTTTACTTGCATGTGTTTAATGATATTGTTTGATAATTTCTGCAATCTGTTGGATCACCTTTCTTTGTGGGGGTCACAGATATGGATCTCTTCCAGTCAGTTGGCCAGGTGTCTGTCTTCCAAATTTCTTCGCATAGACAAGTGAGAGCTTCCAGTGTTGCATCCATTTGTTGAAACATCTCAACTGGTATTCCACCAATTCCTGGAGCCTTGTTTTTCACCAATGCCTTCAGTACAGCTTGGACTTCTTCCTTCAGTACCGTTGGTTCCTGATCATATGCTACCTCTTGAAATGATTGAACATCAACCAAATCTTTTTGGTACTGTAACATTGTGAACAACTAATCTAAATGGACACCAGAGAAACTGATACTTTACCCTCCTCCACCAACGACATGAGTGTGTCAGGTCTATCCAAAGGGCTTGGACAAAGGGAGAATCCAGTCTTTTCTCCTGATTATGTACATTAAAAGAAAAGGAAAAGAAAGGGGGCCATATTGAAGGTTGGTGTTGAACTTGAATGCCGTGGGTAGCAGTTCAGCCAGTAGCAGGGCAAGAGCCAATTGCGCCATCTTGTCCAACTCCATGACAGCGACGTCACATTGTCAGCTTGAAATGGGCCATGGTGGGTATATTTACATCAAGGAATGTGGACTTTTTTTTTTTTTTAATTTTGAAGAGCCAGTCATTAAACATTTACCAGCATACCACTGGGTGCAGACACTAATATGAACAAGTAAGAGAGGAGAAAGAGAATGTTTCAGGATAAAATGGTGAATTTAGCCTTAGACATCTTGCGTTTGGGGATAACAATGTTTAACGGCCTCGTTAGTCTACAGTTCACTTAGGAAAACTGAATTTCTAGCCATACAATCTCATATCTTTTGTCCTAGGGAATGGAATAGCTGCCTTGGTCCAATGCTTGGAACACTGGCTGCTAGAGATCTACCCCTGCCCTGCCCTTTTTGCTACAAGAGGTCTCTAGGAAGCAGCTGAGTGGGAGAAGAAATAAGGAGGAGTGGTTTGTAGATGAAGCAAATCCGATTCTCATGTTAGTGGGAATGCCTGACATATCCCAAACACCCATATTCCTTTGGGATTCTTGTTTTGTGGCTCTTAAATTTATTTTGTATAACTGAATTCCCTAGGTCCTTATGTTATCCAGAGTCCACCTGGGTCCAACTCCCTCCATTCTCGCTTCTCTCAACCCCCGAGCTCCACCAGCCAAGCAGCAATCCTCCCTGACAAGTCACAGCAAGCCACGTTCCGTATTGCGTGGAAGCCTGCAAGCCACAAAACTCAGAGCAGCCCCCGTTGAGAGCTGCTGGTTAATGAAGATTCCTCTGTAGTGCCCATTCATCACTGCCTCTGACTGTGGCTGAATATTAATTTAACCAGGGGAAGAATATTAAGTTAACAGGAACGCATTAAGTGCTGGTGTAAATTAAAAGCCAAATAATTCTGTAATCAAATAGTCATTATTCCAAAAGGAATTATTCACTGCGAACACTTTTATCAGTATTTATTGCTCTATTATATTATAATGGGCTATTTAATAATAAAAAAATACATTATATTGATTAGAATCTAACATTTGATTCAGACAAAATTATACAGGTCCTGTGTATATTTTCATACATTCTGTAATTTATTCCTTGTTGCTCTGCTTTAGTTTGTCCTGATCTGCAGGAACAGTTAGGGGTACAGAGCTGTATCACTCCTTCTGCCAGGGAACAACACACGGGGACTCACTGGACCAGGTATAAATTGGGCTTTGTTCTCTGCTCCACTTAGAGAAATCTAGTATTACTACTTAAGTACACCTCTACATTCTGGGATTCTGCTCTTTACAAGTAAGGATGGCAAGACTTGGAAGACCAATCACTAGAAAAGGACATCATGTTTGGTAGAGGGTCAGTTAAAAGGAGGGAAACCCTCAGTGAGATGGATTGACACAACAGCCACAACAATGGGCTCAAACATATCAACAACCGTGAAGATGGCACAGGTAAAGGCAATGTTTTGTTCTGTTATTCATAAGGTTGCTATGAGTCAAAACTGACATGATGGCAACTAACAACATATTATGATATAGGAAACATAAAACCTCCACCTATGGCACTGTAGGAAGCAATCAGAGTATTCAAGTCACTATAATTGTCACTAAGAGGGAAGGAACTCTGGGAAGCAGAGCTAGGAAAGGAGGTGAGGAGGCCAGGACTAAGAGGAAAGAGGGAAACGGGAAAGGAGAGAGGTGAAGAATGAAGGAGAAAATGGAAACAAGGAGACAGAACAAAAGATAGAAGAGGGGAGAGGATAGAGGAAGTAAGGAAGAGAAGAAGGGAAGAGGAAAGGAGAGGCTGCTAAGTAAATACTGAGCTCTAGGTCTTGCAATGGTGCTGTAAAAGGAGTGTTACTCACCTCTCTTATGATCTCTTCCCATATGGTCTCCATCAGCACTCCCTCCCCAACGCCACCCCTAAATAAACGTACAAACTCAGCTAAAACAATAGACTTGCTAAGAAAATATCTTCAAAACAAGCTGCAGCCCCCTTTCCAATTGGATTGCTTCCCTTGGTTCCCTCAGTGAAAACATAACTCTTACATTGTTACAAACCTAATCCTCATACAGGTAGATAGTGAGCTGGCATCAATGTTTTATTTAAGTTATTCCTATGAAAAAGTTGCAGAATGAGTTAGTTCAATAAGGATATGAAAAACTAGGATTTATACCATCAGAGGGTAAAGCAATGCTGAAAGAAGTTATATAAAAAGCTGGTTACTGTCCCGTAAGTCAATAAAACCATTACCTTTGAGGTTATCTTCTTTACTAGTCAGAAGAAAAAAAAATCAAGAGTCCGTATCAGTTTTCTACAAGTTAACCTCTAATTTTACAAGGCTGTAAAATAAATAAATAAATAAATAAACCCATTGCCATCGAGTCGACTCCGACTCATAACGACACTATAGGACACAGTAGAGCTGCCCCACAGAGTTTCCAAGGAACACCTGGTGGATTCGAACTGCCAACCTTTTTGTTAGAAGCCGTAGCATTTAACCACTACACCACCAGAGTTTCCAGGTTGCAAATATCTAGATCTTAATCAATTGTTAGTCAAACACAGTTACATTCTCCAAGAAAGTGAGAGGACCTTCAGGATGTCTTGTTAAACAGTACTTGGGCATCATATTCCAAGGTCATGAAACCATCTTTTTGCTTTATTCTCAAGTTTTAGATTATTTTTCCTGACAATCCTCCTATTTAAAAATTTAGTGCCTTCAGTGATTCCAACACAACAGTCAACTTCAACTAGAACTGCAGTCAACCTGGCCTCCCGAGTCCCAGTCCTCAGGCAGGACCTATCCTCTGCTTTACTGAACACTCTTTCCATCCCCAACGAAGTATGCTTGCTTTATTAGTTATCTATTGCTGCATAAAATAAATTACCACAAACTTATTAGCTTAAGACAGTGCACATTTACCATCTCACGTGTCTGTCAGTCAGGAGTCTAGGTCCGGCTTAGTTGGCTGCTCTGCTTCAGGGTCTTAAAAGAGGCTGCAGTCAAGGTGTCAACCAGGATTGACATCTCATCTGAGGAGTGACTCCACTTCCAAACTTGTGGGTTCTCAGACTGAGGGCCTCAGCTCTTTGCTGGCTGTTGGCCAAAGGCCCCCTCAGCTCCTTGTCTTGTGGGCCTCTCCACATGGCAGCCTACTTCATCAAAGCCAGCAAGGGAGAGAGTCAATACAGTCTGATAGCAAGTCAGAAGCTACAATTGTTTTTTTTTTTTCTTTTGCCTGAGAGATTTTTATTCTCCATATATTTCTTCATTTTCCATATTATACACAATGAATTCATATTACTTTTTTATTGTGGTGAGTATATATATATATACAGACAGATAGATAAAATTTTCCATTTCAACATTTTTTTACACGTACAATTCAGTGACATTAATTGCATTGATCATGTTGTTCAGCCATTACCATTATCCATTTTCAATTTTTTTCATTACACTTAACAGAATCTTAGTGCCCCCTAAGCAATGGTCCTCCTTTCCCCTTCCCTCCTGCCTGCCCCTGGTAACCACTAACAGACTTTGGTTGCTATACACTTGCTTATTCTAGCTATTTCATGTAAGTGAGATTATACAATATTTGTCTTTTTGTGACCTACTTGTTGTGGATTGAATTGTGTCCCCCAAAATATGTGTTGGACATCCTAACCTCTAGGCCTGTAGTTATAATCCCATTTGGGAATGAGTTTTCTGTTATGTTAATGAGGCAGGATTAGTGTAGGGTCTGTCTTGAGTCAAACTCTTACAAAAGATAAAAGGAATAGATTAGGCAAGCAAAGATGTGGGAAGATAGATGCTATGCCACATGAAGATCACCAAGGAGCCAAGGAACAAGGACATTCCCCCAGAGCTGACAGAGAAAGAAAGCCTTCCCCTAGAGCCGGCACCCTGAATTTGGACTTCCAGCCTCCTGAACTGTGAGGAAATAAATTTCTGTTTGGTAAAGCTATCCACTTGTGGTATTTCTGTTATAGCAGTACTAGATAACTAGATAACAAATCTATCTCAGAAGAAGTACAGCCAGAATGTTCCTTAAATGCAAGGATGGCAAGACTTCACCTCCCATAATTTAGACATGTTATCAGAAGGGACTAGTCCCTGGACAAGGACATCATGCTTGGTAAATTAAAGGATCATTGAAAAAGAGAAAGATCTTCAATGACATGGAATGACACGGCGTCTGCAACAATGGGCTTAAACATAGCAACGATTGTGAGGATGGTGCAGTATCAGGCAGTATTTTGTTCTGTTGTACAGAGGGTCACTATGAATTGGAACTGACTCAATGGCACCTAACAACAACAACAATAACAGATAACTAAGACAGAATTTGGTACTGGGAAGTGGGGCTGATGTTCTAACAGATTCCTAAAATGTGAAAGTGGTTTTAGAATTGGGTAATGGGTAGAGTCTGGAAGAGTTTTACAGCGCCCAATAGTAAAAGCCAGCAAGACTGTTGGTAGAATTATGGAAGTCAAAGAAAATTCTGATAAGGGATCAGAAGGAAGTGAGGAGAGCTATAGAGAAACTCTCTATCATCTCAGAGAATACACATGATGCCAGCAACAGAATGTTGCTAGAAATGTGGCCATTAATTGTGCTTCTGGTGAGGCTTTAAAAGAAAATGATGAACATGTGATTTGACAATGGAGGAAAGGTGATGATTTTTATGCAGTGGCAAATAACTTATCTGAATTATGTTTAAATGTTTGGTGGAAGGTAGAACTTGTAAGCGATGAACTTGGATATCTGACTGATGAGATTTCTAAGCAAGATCTTAAAGGGGCCATGTGGTTTCTCCTTGCCACTTACAGTAAAATGTAACAGGAAAGGGATGGACTTAAAAATGAACTGTGTAAAATGAAAACAGAATTTAAAGATTTGGAAAATTCTGTTGTACAAGCTAAGGACACATTTCCTAGAATTTTCACCAAGGTCGTGGCTATACAATCTTTTGTTAAAGAGATTAGACCTGTTACTGATGGATCTAACCAACCAACACACCAGAAAACCCATCAGCTTAGACTGAAGGGGACAGCAAAAGAACGAAAGGAAAGAACGCTGTCTGCCTTTTGGTATTCCACATGCAGGAAACAGGTCAAAGGAGCTACATCTGTTGTCCTACAAGAAAAGAAAAGGACCATCTCTGTAGCACCTCAGAAATCAGTAGAACTCTTGGAAGGACCATGGGAAGCAAGGCCTTCTCGGTTTCAAATGGTGGGGCCACGGTCTCCTAGATCTCAAAGGGTGGGGCCAGAGCTTCTTAGTTTTAAAGAGTTGGATCTTCACCAACTAGGTCCTGGAGTGTGGGGCTGTCATTAAAGTGTGCCATGGGGATGGAGCCACAGCCCAAAGCTGAGGTGGTGGGGCTGCCATGCCCAAGAGGTAGAAAAATGGCACCTGCCGGGGCCAAGGGGATGGGGTTGCTACTCAGATGGACTAGGAGAATGGGGCCAAAGCCAAGGGATCAGAGTTGCCATCCCAGTGGGCCTGGAAGGTGAAAGTGAAGCCCAGGGCCAAGGGGACTCCACTCAGAATGCAGAGAGCCTGGTCTACACCCAGAGTCTAGAGAGCGGGGCCATTGCCCAGATGATCCCAAAGAACAAAGGGTTATTTTCAAGACTTAAGAGCTAATGTAAATTGTTCTGCTGGGTTTTGGACTTGCTGGGTGCCTGTTATCCTTTCTTTCTCTCCAATTTCTCCCATTTGCAATGGAAATGTCTGCCTTGTGCCTGTTCCACCATTCTACTTTGGAAACAGATAACTTGCAGTCTAGATTTCACGGGTTTACAGATGAAGACAAATTTTGCCTTAAGATGGAACTTACCTAAAGAGTCACCCATATTAGATTTTGATGATTTAGAAGATGAGATTTTGGACTTGAAGCTGATTTAAGGCTTTTGGGATGATGTGATGGGGTGAATGTGTTTTACATGTGGCAAGGACATGAATTTTGGGGGGACCAAAGGGTGGAATGCAATGGATCGAATTTTGTCCCCAGAACATATGTGTTGTAAATCCTAACCTCTATGCTTGGGGTTATAATCTCATTTGGGAGTAAGTTTTCTGTTGTGTTAATGAGGCAGGATTAGTATAGGGTGTGTCTTGAGTCAATCTGTTACAAGAGATAAAAAGAGTAGATTAGGCAAGTAGAGATAAGGGAAGATAGATGCCATGCCACATGTTCAAGGAGCCAAGGAACAAGGATATTCCCCCAGAGCTGACAGAGAGAGAAAGACTTTGCCTAGAGCCAGCACCCTGAATTTGGACTTCCAGCCTCCTAAACTGTGAGAAAATAAATGTCTGTGAAAATCATCCACTTGTGGTATTTCTGTTATAGCAGCACTAAACAACTAAGACACTACGTATGTAACATACAGAAGTGACATCCCATCATTCTGCTGGTTAGAAACTGCACACAGGTCCTGCCCATATTCAAGAAGAGGGATTACACAGGCATGAGTACCAGCAAGTGGGAATAATTAGGACCATCTTAGAGTCTGACCACCACATCTTCCATCATAGGAACTTCAAGGGTTGAAAAGGTTTTACTTCTTTTAATTTGAACCACTAATGGCTCAGAAGAAAACCTTATTCTGCAGAGTAAAAGTTTGTTCACTCAGTAACATCCCACCCTAATTCTCCTCCCTCCATGGTCCTTGGTTCAAGACCCTTAGATCTGTGAGGAGAACAGTCCTGATAACAAGGATGGAGCCACAGCTGGGCCTCAATTGTAAGGGCTTATTCCGCTTTTGGTGCCAGGTCCTGATATAAGTGCTGAGAACATGAAGATAAATAAAACACTATATCTGCCCTAAAGAGGCCCAAATACAGACTTCATGCCAAGAGACACACTGGTCTGTAGACACCAGGGAGTAACAAGTTTTGTTTTAGAAAGAGAATTTGGATGGCAATCTGTAGGATGGAGACTATAACATTTTCATGTTTTTGTGATTTTTGAGAATCTCATTCCTGTAACCAAGCCAACGTCCCTGAAGCCAGGAGGTCTGCCAGAAGCAGCTGGAAGGCTGAAAGTCTGAGTCTTCATCACCAAGTTCCCTCGGGAACCAGGAAGAGCAGACCTGAGCCCAAGCAGCAGGGCCTTTCCCTTTCTGGTGCCTTCTGTAGTGTCACTGCTCCATCAGCATGAATGCTGGAGAAAGCTGGTCTCCTACAGGCACAGAAACTCTCTGGAAAGACGTAGTCAAGCCAGTAAGACTTGGGATCAGACCAGGTGCCAGGAGATGTGAAATCTGCCCCTCTCTCTGAAGATAACTTATAATAATGAAACTGTTGGAACCGGGTGGGAAAGAAGAGATCATTTCATCCAAACCCTTGTCATACAAATGAGAAATGGAGCCCAGGGAGAAGAAGTCGTTTGCCCAAGGTTACCCAGCATATTGCAGAGATTTATCCACAAGACAGTTCTCCAGGCTCCAAGACCAGATCACCTTCCACATTTTTACGGCTGTAGATGAGTCACTCACCCTTGCATCAGCCCTGAAGCTCCTATTATCTAGATTAATATCACAGTTTGCTGGACACCTCATATACACTTAGTTCTGCATATGGCACCATTAAGAAATAAAATATTGTGGTTATACTGCAAATTTATCCTTTGTAGCATTCCCATCAGTGTCAACAGTGTAATCTGTTCACTCACTTTCAAAATGTGAACGACTATAATCACATCTTAGCTGTCTCCAGTCTCTCTTGTCTTCCAAATAATCCCACGCTTGTTCACCAAATGAATCTGCACCTGTTTCTTTTCTGTCAGTTTATTTTTCTCTCTTGATGTCTGTTTCTCCTCTCATTCTCTTTCATTTCCTGTTTTGTTTCTTCTTTCCCGTCTATTTCTCTCTATTAACTAGTCACAGTACAGATGTGAAGACTGATTTTAATTATTTTTATATTTTCAATTTTTATTTTTGAAAACAGAAGCAACATGGTTTGGATTTGCCTCTTTAAAAAATACTTTAAAGTTATTTTTATGTATAAAATAAGTCTGTAACAAATAATGTTACTTTATTATTTATTCCATGATGTTTAATCATTCTCAGCAGGCTTCAAAAAGAAGGCTCCCCATCTAAGTCCTGGAATCAATGCAAAGTTTCTTACCACTGAATATGAAGACATTTATTAGAATACTTTGCTGGAAGCATTTACTTATTCAATCCACAAGCATATATTAATTGCCTACTATTAAGGTCAAAAACTTATCAAGTAGACAAGTTTTATTTTCAGGAAAATGTCCACCTCTGTGACAACAGAGAAGAGTCTGGAAGTCCCCTCATGTCTCTAGGAAAGCCTAACTCATTCAGTGATACATACAAAGTAATTTAATCAAGGAGCTCTGGTGGAGAAGTGGTTAAGAGCTTAGGCTGCTAACCAAATGTCAGCAGTTCGAATACATCAGCCAATCCTGGGAAACCCTGTGGGGCAGTTCTGCCCTGTCTGATAGGGTCACTATGAGTCACAATCGACTTGACAGCATGAAACCATTTAATCAAAGATATTGTACGAGAAGGGCAGGAAAAGAGTAGAAAATGCATTAACAGAAAAATAACACTAATCAAAAAAATGTTGCCAGGGAGCAGTTGAAGATAGAGGCCTAATATTTCACATTCTTTTTTTTTTTTTAATCTTAAGAATTGCTTCTATGAGAGGAGAGCGTCAATCAGAAATTCAATAACTCAGGGAAGATAAAGAGAGACATTGAGAAAAAGATGAAGCATTACTGGTAAAACTCAGGAAATAAGTTGAAGAAAAAATAAAAGTCACAGAAATTAAGGTGAAATGAGAATGAGACAGGGACAAATAAATACTGGTATAACCACTAAGTGATCTACCAAAACGAGAAACCAAACCCAATGCCATTAAGTCAATTCCAACTCATATCAACCCTATAAGACAGAGTTTCCAAAGGGTTTCCAAAGTTGTAAATCTTTACGGAAGCAGACTGCCACATCTTTCTCCCACAGGGCAGCTGGTGAGTTTGACCCTCCAACCTTTCGGTTAGCAAGTGAGCACTTAACCACTGCACCACTAAGGCTCCTTAACTAATACATAGGATAAAATTTATATAAAAAAACAAAAAAAAACAAACTAGTTGCCAACAAGTTGACTCCACCCCATACCAACCCTATAGGACAGAGCAGAACTGCACCATAGGGTTTCCAAGAAGTGGCTGGTAGATTCGAACTGCCGATGTTTTGGTTAGCACCCAAAAGCTTAACCACTGTGTCACCAGGGATCCAAAATTTATGTAAGTAAATAGAATGAAAGCAAAGACTGAGTTTTAAAAGGCTGGTGAGACTATAATATATGTAGAAAACAGGTAAAAGAGAGCCAACATATACATAATTGGATTCTCAAAAAAAATTCAAAGCAAAAGAACAAATTAAAAATATAGTTTAAGAACACTTTGATGAAATAAATAAAGATTTGTATATACATATTTAAAAGAAATCCAACGTACCAGGGAAAATTAACCAGAAATATTGACCCTATGACATGTGCTATTAAAGTTATTGAATTTCAAGATAAAGAAAGAATCCTTTTGGCAGTCAGACAAAAAGATTAAGTTGCTTATCAGAGGGAGAAATCAGGCTTGTCTCAGCAAAATTCAAAGCCAGAAGATAACATAACAATATATACAAGGTCTTCAAGTGAAGAGAGTGTAAATCAAGCTTCTTACATCCAGCCAAATGGCCCTTCATTTATAATGACTACAGACAAAAGTGTTTAACAAGAAAGAATTGAAATAATATTGTTCTTTATGAGACTTCCTTGAGGAGACTGCTAGAGTACGAATTTCAGCTAACCATAAGATTGGTTAGGAAAACTAAAGCAAATAAACTAATGAAGGACCTTGCATATATTTAACAGTACAATAAAGTCTAAAACAAAGATGGAGATTACTGACAGAACAGAATATAAACATTATGTGTCCAATGATGTAGAAATGATACAATTAATAAAACAAATGGAAGAGGAAAAAGATAGATAGGTAGGAGACGGATACAATATACTCTTCTCCTCATCTGTAATAACTGTGATTCAAAGAATAACATTTAAAGATAACAAATCAAGTAACAAAGTAAAAAGATTAATACTAAGAAACATAATATTAACTGCAATTTGGTAACAGAGGGGTAGAAGACGATGAAAAAATATAATTTCATATGGCTTTTGACAGGGAACAAGGAACTAAAAGACTAAGGTATTACATGAAGATACCATTATAAAGGCAACCACTAGAACAAATGAAAATATTTCTATCAGAAAAATTTCACAAAACAGAATATAGATCACATAGTAAAAGACTTAAGAAGAAAATTATTAAAATAAATGTCCATCTGAAGGAAAATGGATAAACAAACAAACGTATAGTCAAACAATGGAATATTCTTAGTTATAAAATTGCACAAACTACTGATACAGCACTGACATGGATGAATCTCATAGACATTATGCTGAACAAAAGAAGACAGACACAAGAGCATATACTCTGTGATTCTGTTTATATGAAGTTTTAGAACAGACACAACTAATCTAAGGTGGAAAATATAACAACAGTAGTTTTCTTGTTGTGGGAGAAATAGGGATTGACTGTGAAAGGCCATAGGAGAGAAAGATTATTTACAGTGTGATAGGTGCGTGGGTTTCATGGATGTATACATTTGCAAAAATTTAAGACTTAAGAGTTGTCCGTTTCAATGTATGCAACTTTTACTTAATAAAAATAACCCTAAAAATCATGATTATTATTGAGTGGACAGGTGGGAGTGTGTTGAGGTACAAATGACACAAGAATGGCAGAATGTTGGCAATTGTTGAAGCTGGGTGCTAGACACATGGGAGTTCAGTACAGCATTCTGTTAACTTTATAAATGTTTGAAATTTTCCATAATAAATTTTTTTTAAACCTGCAGAAACAGAAAACATAACAGGAAATATGACAGAAGAACTAAGATAAAATAAACTTGTGATGTCATTGTTAGGTGCCATTGAGTCAGTTCCAACTCATAGCAAATGAAATACTGCCCAATTCTGCACCATCCTCACAATCATTGCTATGTTTGAGCCCATTGTTGCAGCCACGGTGTCAATCCATCTCATCCATGGTCTTCCTCTTTTTCACTGACCCTCTACTTTACCAAGCATGATGTCCTTCTCCAGGGACTGCTCCTTCCTGATAACATGTTAAAAGTACATGAGACGAAGTCTCACCATCCTTGCTTCCAATGAGCATCCGGCTGTAGTTCTTCCAAGACAGATATTATTTGTTCTTCTGGCAGTCCATGGTATATTCAATATTCTTTGCCAACACCATAATTCAAAGGCATCAATTCTTCTTCCGTCTTCCCAATACATGTTGTTGTTATTGTTACTACAAAAAAAAAAAAAAGCCTTCTACCCTTGAGAAGAATTCTGCTGCTCCCCCATTTTGCTAATGTAAAATCTGCTGCAATCATTTCTGGTTTTTTTCTTTTTAATAACATTTTTTTCTTTGCTGTCACCTCACTCTTCCTTTAAAAATTACTTCTGTAAGAAACCTTTATAATCTCACTTTCCATATCCTCTCTGAGGTAACAACTTTTCCTTTGCTATACCACTGTCTTCAAGCTTCTACTCTACACAACTCTGCAGGTAAATTTAGGGTACAAGAGGGTCAAATACTGTTTCACTGGCTCTACAGAACCTTAAACCAAAAAAACCTAATCCATCGATTCTGACTCATAGTGACCCTACAGTTTCTGAAAGCTGTCACCAGGAATCTCCATGACATGTCTCACGTATGCTTAAGAACACTTTCATCACAGCTACCATCTCCCTGTCATTGACCATTGGCTTCCTTTCCTGCTCTGGACTATCACAATGAGTTCTGCTCTTCAAGTATCTGTTCACACTAGGCTTCCATAAAGAGGAGAAGCTTGGTCCTACCTCTATCAGAAACGCTGGTGCTGTCTTCTCCTACACCCCCTCCACTTCACTGTGTTGTTCTCTCCTGTTGCAGTGAAAGCTGATCATGGTCTGGAATCTACATGAGGCTTTCACCTTCCCTCACTCCCTTCTCTCACTGGAGCTCCACAGCATACCAACAGGCTGCATTGTTTCTTGTTGTGACTGTAGTGAGTTATCTTACTCGGCTTTTAATTGCAACCCCTCTCCCTAGGGTTCTGCTAGGAGTGAATAGGGGCTGACCAGAGATGATCCAAATACCTTTCCCCTCTGGACCAGAAGCCTTTGGATCAAGCTTGTGTTCCAACTCTCTCAACTCTCTCCCTTAGGATAAGTTTCTTCGCAAGGACTTCTCAGTCTGTCTTGCCCTAGTCAAGCTACCTATGAATTCTCCAGGCCTAGCCAGACTTTCCTGAATCTTGGTGAACTCAATTTATAGTTTATATCTATGTTGGAATCCTTCTTATACTCCTAATGCAACCCTCATTATATCACACTGCAGTGACTGACCTACTTGTGTGTCTCCAGAACTATATTTAATTATTGGGTATCCCATGATTGATACATGGTAGGTGTTTGAGAAACATGAATTGAATTAATTAATTAACATAGTTTCCTCAGACAAGATGCTAGGGGTAAATATAGCAAGCAATATAAACTCATTCTCATGTTGGCCATTGAATAAAGATTCCACTCTGGAAAATGCAGATACCTGGCACTTAAAGTGACTGCTTTAGGGCAAGGTGTGCAGTTTGATGTTGGTCTCCTTCTAGAGGTTTATTTGCCAAGAGGGTGTCATTCTGACCTGAAGTGAACAGCAGAGGGTACTCTGAACAGCAATATGCTGTGCTCCTGCCAGTCTCTTGGGCCTAAATACTCCTCAGTTTAAAGTCCCTTCCTATCCCAGCTAAGCAGTCAATAATATTATGGAATTATTGAGAACATATTTTTCATCAGCATCGTTGCTGGATATATTATGGAGCTATGACCTCTTTCCCAACTACTGTAATTTTAGAAATTTTTAAAGGATATGTTACACATGGAGTTGATTTTTCTATTGAACCATGAATCATAATTAACATTTACAATGGCCATTAAAATGGCTCTAGCCAGTAAATCTACCACATGTATCAGAAATTTAATAAGCAGGTTGTTTTGTATAATGTTTTCAATTATAGAAGTAATAACACATTTACATTACAGAAAATTTGAAAATCATGGTCAGTCCCAAAAAAAGGAAATAAAATATCACTTGTAATATGTTATATATAATCTTGTAAAACCTATAGGGCTCTCAAATCCTTGTCAAATGATTTATGGGAAAATATTGTGAAGGGCCTCTTAATGAATTATGGATACCCACCTAACTAGAAATGATGCCTATGTCGCACTCTATACTATTTATTAGCACTACAGATAACTGTTATTTAATATCTTGCTGAATATCCTACTAGTTTTGTGTTTTTTTCCTATACTTTTTCATGGCTTAAGATAAAACAAGACATAGCTTTGCACTGTTACTTTTTCCACCTTATGACTCTTGAACACTTCTATATCATAGAAATTTTCATAATCATTGAGTAATGGTCCACTACATAATTGTACCAAGATGTGTTTAACCACTGAGAAATGTTCATGATAGATAAGCAAAGAACTCTCGCCATTATTTGGGCTAAATTCAGCATATTAGCCCTGGTCAGGTTGCAATATTGTATATCCACACCTTATTTAAAGGTTTCATGATGCAGCCTGCAAATGCTGGTCAAAGAAGGGCCAAATTAAAAGCCTTCTATTATGAATCCACAAGAACAAAACCTAGAAATCCTGTCATCTGGCAATATGTGGTCTTGATATTTCACTTAGCAGTAAAACTCAGAAGTTATAAATACTCAAAAGATCGAAAGCAAGATATCAACTTAAGAAATGTCAGTACTAATAAATGGACATGTGTGCAGAAAGACAGCAATTCTTATTAGGGCATTTCTATAATCCATAAAGGTACTGAAACCCAAATATCACCAGGGCCTCCCTTGGTCCAAATCTTTTGACTATTATTGTTGTTGCTGTTAGTTGTTGTCAAGTCAGTTCCGACTCATGGAGATCCCATGTACAACAGAACAAAACATTGCCCAATCCCCCGCCATCTTCACGATCATTGGTGTGCTCAAGTCTGCTGTTGCGGCCACTGTGTATTTTGAGTGCCTTCCAGCCTAGGGAGCGTATCTTCTAGCACTATATCTGACAGTGTTCTGTTGTGATCCATAGGGTTTTTATTGGCTAATTTTTTTTCTAAATTTTAATTACTTTGTTATTGTTGTTGAGAATATACACAGCAAAACATACACCAGTGTAACAATTTCTACATGCACAATTTAGTGACATTGATTACATTCTTCAAGTTGGTACAACCATTTTTACCTTCCTTTTCTGAACTGTTCCTCCCCCATTAACATAAACTCACTGCCCCCTAGGGTTTCCACACAATCTTTCGAGTTGCTGTTGTCAGTTTGATCCCACAAAGATAGTTCTTAAAGGAGCGTACTTCTCAAGGCAGACATTTTTTACAAGTTTAGTTAAACTAGTATTTGGTTTTAAGAAGACTTTGGGGGATATTTTTGGTTTAAGATTTAAAAGATTATCTCAGGGCAATAGCTTCAGGGGTTTATTCAGCCTCCGTGGCTTCAGTAAGTCTGGATTCCATGAGAATTTGAAGTTCTATTATGCATTTTTCCCCCTTTTGATCAGGATTCTTCTATAAAATCTTTGATCAAATGTTCAGTATGGAAGCTAGGTATCATCCAGTTCTTCTGGTCTCAAGGCGAAGGAGACAGTTGTTCATAGAGGCAATTAGCACACATTCCATATCCTCCTATTCTTGATTATCCTTCTTCCTCAGTTGCTCCAAGTGAATTGAGACCAATTATTGTGCCTTAGATGGCCACTTGCAAGCTTTTAAGACCCCAGGCACTATGCAAAAAACTAGGAGACAGAAAGAAAACTAGGGGACAGAAAGAAAGCATTAAACACATTATTAGATCGATTAACGGGGATAGCCCATGAAACCATGATCCTAAACCTCCAAACCAAGGAACTAAATACCATGAGGTGCTTGGTAGTACATAAGCAGACTCAGCAACTACTTTTTTTTTTTTTTTTTGTCATTATTGCAAATATATCTGTCACACAACTTTTTTCATTGGCTAATTTTTAGAAGTAGATTTTCAGGTCTTTCTTCCTAGTCTGTCTGGGTCTGAAAGCTCTGTTGAAATCTGTCCACCACGGGTGCCCCTGCTGGTATTTGAAATACTGGTGGCTTAGCTTCCAGCATCACAGCAAGATGCAAGCCACCACTATACGACAAACTGACAGATAGCCCTGTTGCTGCATGGAATCAATTCACAGAAACACTAAGCAGGGACCAAAAGTGTTAAAAAAGGGAAGAGAAGTTTATATTATTATTGACACCTCTTCAAGAACATTAAAAAGAGGGAAGTACATTCCTAATATATAATAAAATATCTTAAAATTTCTCTCCTCACTATCATTCTCAAAATGTCAGTGCTACCCCAAGTCTCTCACTCCATAGACTCATGTCCCTCCACACACACAGACTTCCACTTCCCTTCCTGTTTATCTCTTTCTTCCTTCCCAAGATAAGTTCTAATTCCTCCTCATGCAAATCCTTTGTCCTCATTTGTCCAATTTTTTTCATCTTCCTGTTGCTCTAATTCAGCATCACAAAAGCCCAGGAAATGAATTACAAGCAGAATACTACTTAGATGATAAGGAGAGAGAATAGCAACACACACTCAGTAATGTTTTTTGTCTGAGTCACAGTGTCTTCAACAATCTTTCCTCATAAATTCATTTCCCAAGCTTGTTGAGAATATGGCTTGTTGTTGTTGTTAGAGCACAAGGATCATGGGCTTAGGTTGCTAGAAGTTATGCATGTGCAGTATGGCCCCTTGTATTTGTCCTAACATCAACAGCTCAAAAGCCTAGACAATGAATGGTGACACTACCCTGAGAGTCAGTGGACGAGGCCTTTATACTATTAGAAATGTTGGACTTAAGGAGTGTCCTCAAGGCATTTTTGAAAGAACGTTTGTCAAATCACACTATATATAATAACAATGATAATAAGTATTATTATTATAATTATTGCTGGCATTTATTGAGACTTACAATGTGCCAAGCATTGTTTTAAGCATTTCACTTGGATTAACTCACTATCTTCAAAATGACCCTGAAGTGTAGACATATCTATTAATCACTTCCTTTCACATATAACAGTGTACCTAGTGATTCAGTGAGACTCTGTGTAAACATAAGTTTGCTGTGAATAATAAATGAGTAGTACTATACATGTCTCTACTGTGAATGGAGAGATTTGTACAACACCTACAGCCAGAATCTGGAAAAAATTAATTCTTGTTCTTGCTGGTGGGAAAGGTCTTTTCAAAACTTCAACTCACTCAAACTTATCAAGAACTAATCAACAATGATGTTAGTTTGCCCACACAAGCCTCAATATTAAGTGGAATTCTTGGGGCTGAGTAAGACGGTGAAGTGAGTGGACACTCCCATTTATTCTCCCAGCAACTAACTCACTGAACAATGAATAAAAACAAGCACAGACTGAGATCTAAGAAATCCCGACGGCAGCTGAGGTATTAGAAAGTCAGGGTGAGTCCAGAAGAAGAAGGGGAGAGGAGGAGGCAGGGATGCCACAGAAGCTGGGAGAATCTATTTACTAACATCTGGAGCCCTTGCTCATCACAGCCATTTTGGGGTGGGGCTGGGCAACACCTCAAACAGGGAACATGGAAAGGAAGCTAATCTGAGGAAGCTGTAGTACAATTTTTTTTAAAGTGGTACAAATTGGCCATGGGAGTTTGTGGACAGGGCAATTGGGAGGGAGCAAAGGGAGACAGTGATGCTGCAAGAGAGTGCTGTTGAATCTCACTGAGACTTGACACGGATGGGCACTAGGACAGAGGAACTGCAAGGGAAGCAGGATGAGGGGAATACTTCAGACTGATGGGGTGACGAAAAGGGATGTGGGTGGCTCCCAGTCCATAGCAGGACACTGAGGAGGAGACTGCGCAGGGGTGTTTACGAAGGAAAAACATAGCGAGCCTCAACCTTCATCACAGGAATGTTGAGCCCCACAGCCTATATCAGCTCTACGGCCAGCTAAACCTACTCTCCCATGCGTGCATATTGAATTCCAGAAATCAAGCATCCAGAACTCCTGAATTAATACTGAAGAAAAACTAAAGAGTGCCCTTTAGTGATTCTCGGGAGAAGTTACCAAGCCCAGTGCCACTGGGTTGATTCTGACAAATACTGATGCTGTGAGGCAGAGTGGAGATGCCCTGTGGGATTCCCAGGCCTGTGAGAGACAGGCTGCCACAACTTTTTACTGTGGAACGGCTGGTGGGTGTGAACCTCGGCCTTTCGGTTGGCAGGCAGATGCTTGACCACTGCTCCACTAGGGTGCCCAGTCAGAAAAGTTTCCCAAAAAACCAGAATACAAAATTTAAAGTAAAAAAAAAAAAGGATAACAAAACAGCCCAAGTTCAACAAAAAAAATAGTAAAACACAGAAAATCACAAGAGAAGAAGGAAGGACCAGTCAAAAGCAAAACAAGAAGAAGAGGAAATTTCTCCTATGGAGCCCAAACTAATGCAAGGAATTGAAAATTTTCAGACTGTGGTGCTAACTATGTTCAAAGAGAGCAAAAAGCATACAGAAAACAAACCAGCAGAGATCAGGAAACAAATGGAGGAACCAAATGCGAGACTCAACAGAAAAACTGAAAACATTAAAAAAAAACAACAAACAAAGAGAGCTACTGGAATTGAAGAATAAAGCAAGTGATCTAAAAAAAGCAACAGAAACAACAATAGAGTCAAACAGACAGAGGATAGAATAAATGAACTCAAAGACAAAATAATTGAACTTATCAAGTCTCAAGAGAAAAGAACAAAGCAAATAAACCCAAGGGGAAATATGAGATTCAATTAAGAAATCTAACATTAGAGTTACTGGAATCCCAGAGCACGATGACAACAATAAGGGCATAGAAACAATATTCTAAGAGATAATCAGAGAGAATTTCCCAGAACTGAACAGAGAACCAAGCCTGCAAATACAGAAAGCTACGAGAACCCCTGTCAGAGGAGACACAAAAAGATCAACTTCGTGCCATGTCCTAATAAATTCTTGAAAACCAAAGACAAGGCAGAATTCTGAGAGTAGCAGAAGAGAAACACAATATAACATAGCAAGAGTCTTTCATAAGAATCAATGTGGATTTCTCCCCAGAAACTCTAGAGGCCAGTAGACAATGGAGCAATGTACAAAAATACTGAATGTAAAAAATTGCCAACCAAGAATTCTTTACCCAGCAAAGATGTCTTTCAAAAACAAGGGAGAAATCAAGACATCCCCAAATAAACAGAAACTCTGTGAATTTGCCACTACCAGATCAGGTTTGCAAGTATTACTCAAGGGAGTACTCCAAATGGAAAGGTAAGAACACTAAATAAATGCTCATATCTATACAAGGGAAAAAATAAATAAGAAAGAAAGAGAGATCCCCCCAAAAGTAACAATATGGGCAATCGTAAGGACCAAGTATATGATATTTTCAGGGAATAAACTCAATAATTAAATCCCACAAACAATATAACATCAAGTTTGTAAGAAATAAGCACAAAGTAAACTTATTGAATATAGGTTGTATATTGATGTTAGTAGAGATACACCAACAGAAATGGGGAAGGGAGAAGCATATTAGGAATAGATTAATTATGCTAAGCTTTTATGCTAACTGTTGTTCACGTGGTAAGTGTTGTTGCAATCATAACTTGTGTAATGTAATATATGTGGTAACCACTAAGACATCACCAAGAAAAAAATTCAGAAAAAAAGAAGACAGAAAGCAAAAAGGCTCATCACAAGAAAGGAGTCAAATACAAAAACAGAAAAATCAGGATAAAAAAACAAAGAAGGTACGAAATACTCAAAAGACAAATAGCAAAATGAGTGAGGTAGACACTTTATTTTCAGTAATAACCTTAAAAGTAAATTGTCTAAATGCCCCATGCAAATGGCAGAGAGTGGAAGAATGGAATAAAAAACCATGATCCACCATCTAATTGTCTACAAGAAACACACCTTAGACATAAAGACACAAACAGAATGAAAATAAAAGACTGAAAAAAAATATTCCATGAAACCAATAAACAAAAAAGAGCAGGGGTGGTCATACTGATATCAGATAAAATAGACTTTAAATCAAAATCTATTACAAGAGATAACGAAGTACATTAGATAATAATAAAAGGGTCAATTCAGCAAGAACACATAACAATTATAAATATATATGCACCTAACAGCAATGCATCAAAATACATAAAACAAATACTGACTAATATGAAAGGAGAAACAGACAACTCCACAGTAAATGGTAAGGGACTTCAACACACCACTTACAATCCTAGACAGAACATCTAAAAAAAAGATCACTAAGAACATTGAAAATTTAAATAAAACCATAAGCCAATTGGAAATAACAGACAAATATAGAACATTCTACCCAGCATCAGAACTATACGCATCCTTCTCCAGTGCCCTTGGATCACTTTCCAAAATCGACCATATGCAATGACAGAAAACAAGTCCTAAAAAATTTAAAAAGATTGAAATCATACAAAGCATTTTCTCTTACCATAATTGTGGAAGCTAGAAATAAACAACGGGAAAATAAGGGAAAAAAATAAATTTATGGAAACTAAATAATACACTACTAAAAAACTATGGGGTCATAGAAGAAATCAAATGTGAAGTTAAAAAATTCTTAGAATCAAACAAAAATGAAAACACAATGTATCAAAACCTTTGAGACATAGCAAAAGCATGACTCAGGGAAATTCATAGCAATTAATGCCTACCTTAAAAAAGAAGAAAGATTTTTAAAAAAATCATTAACTTAAACCAGCAACTTGAAATAAAAACCTGTTGCCATCAAGTCAGTTCTGACTCATAGCCACCCTATAGGACAGAGTAAAACTGCACCATAGGGTTTCCAAGGAGCAGCTGGTGGATTTGAATTCCCGACCTTTTGGTTAGCAGCTATACTCTTAATCACTACACCATCTGAAATAGAAAAGGAAGAGCAAAATAAGCCAAAAGTTACTAGAAAAAAAAGAAAATAATAAACATCTGAATAGAAATAAATGGAATAGAAAAACAATAGAAAGAATCAACAAAATCTAATTTGGTTCTTTGAAAGGATCAATAAAATAGACAAACCACTGGCTAGACTGGCAAAAGAAAAAAACTAGAAGAGGCAAATAATCAAATTAAGAAACGAAATTGGTAACATTACAACTTATCCAACACAGATAAAGGAGATCATAACTAATTATTATGAAAACTTATATTCCAACAAATTTGAAAACCTAGACGAAATGGAAAAATTCCTAGAAACATACTAACTACCTAAACTAACACAAACAAATGTAGAAAATTTAAACAGACTCATTACAAAAGAAGAGATTGGAGATGTTATCCAAAAAAACTGCCAACAAAAAAAAAAAAAAAATAGCCCAGGATCAGACAGCTACACTGGGGAATTCTACCAAACATTCAGAGAAGAGTTGACACAAATCCTACTCAATCTCTTCAAAAACATAAAAGAGGAAAGAACACTCCAACTCTTTGTATGAAGCCAGCATAGACTTGATACTAAACCAGGCAAAGACATCACAATAAAAGAAAATTACAGACCAATATCCCTTATGAACGCAGATGCAAAAAATTTCAATACAATTCTAGCCAACAGACTTCAGCAACATGTCAAAAAAATCATACACTATGTTCAATTGGGATTCATACCAGGATTACAAGGGTACTTCAACATTAGAAAATCAATCAGTGTAATCTACCACATAAAATAAACAAAGGAAAAGAACCATATGATCATATCTATTGATGCACAAAAAGTATTTGGTAAAGTTCAACACCGTTTCCTAATAAAAACTCTCAGCAAAACAGGAATAGAAGGTAACTTTCTCAACATAATTAAGAGCATATATGCAAAACCAACAGTCAGCTTTATACTCAATGGAGAAGAGCTGACAGCTTTTCCTTTCTGAACAGGAACGAGACAAGGATAACCATTATCACCACTCTTACTCAACACTGTATGGACATTCTAGCCAGAGCAATAAGACAAGAAAGAGAAATAAAAGGTATCCAAATCGGAAAGGAAGAAGTAAAACTATCTCTATTTGCAGATGACACTGTCCTACACATAGAATACCCTAAAGATTCCAAAAAAAAAAAAACCCTCCTGGAACTAATAGAAGAATTTAGCAATGTTGCAGGGTACAAGAATAACAAACAAAAGTTGGGTTCCTCTATAGTGACAAACACTACTCCAAAGAAGAAATCAAGAAAACAATATCATTTACAATAGCCCCAAATCAATAAAATATCTAGAAATTAACCTAACCATTGACGTAAAAGACTTATACAATGAAAACTGTAAAACACTACTTTATTGTTGCTAGGTGCCATTGAGTCGGTTCTGATTCACATCAACCCTATCTCTGTAACAAAAGAACAAAACACTGCCTGGTCCTGTGCCATTCTCACAATCATTATGTCTGAGCCCATTGTTGCAGCCACTATGTCAATTCATTTCAGTGAGGGTCTTCCATTTTTTCGATGACCCTCTATGTTACCAAACATGATGTCCTCCTCCAGGGACTGGTCCCTTCTGATAACATGTCCAAAGCACATGAGACAAAGTCTCACCATCCTAGCTTCTAAGGAGCATTCTGACTGTACTTCTTCCAAGACAGATTTGTTCATTCTTCTGGTAGTCCGTGGTATATTCAGTATTCTTCACCAACACCATAATTCAAATCCATCAATTCTCCTTCGGTCTTCCTTATTCTTCATCCAGTTTTCCCATGCATATGAGGCAAATGAAAATACCATAGCTTTGGTTAGGCACACCTTAGTCCTTAAAGTGACATCTTTGTTTTTTTTTATATTTTATTGTACTACAGGTGAAGGCTTACAGAACAAATAGTTTCTCATGAAACAG
>NW_004443956.1:15239483-15252728 GCF_000243295.1 Trichechus manatus latirostris | reverse complement strand
CTCACTCCATTTGGTGCTTGGCTCAGTTCTTTATCTCTTCATTTGATGTTTTAGGGTTTCAGGATTGTTGTATTCTCTGTTCGGCTTAGTTTTTCAGATCTTTGCTGCGGAGGGACGGCGTGGTGCTTCTACCTAGAGCGCCATTTTGCCGGAACTCACATCTTTGTTTTTTAACACTTTAAAGAGGTCTTTTACAGCAGATTTGTCCAATGCAGTACATTGTTTGATTTCTTTACTGCTGCTCCATGGGCATTGATTGTATCTGTAGGTATGTGTAAATACAAATATGTGGGTGCAGGCACATATATTCATTAAAGACACAAATATGGATACTCCACAGACATAACCAAACACCTTCCAACATTAGTTTTCTAGGTTTGAAAGCTTAGGACCATTGTCTCATGGAACAACTCAGTCAATTGGTATAACATAGCTCACAAAAATCGTAATCTGCATCCTAGGGAAGTGAATAGCATCTGAGGTCTTAAAATATTATGAGTAGCTATCTAAGACACAACTATGGGTCTCTACTCACCAGGAGAAAAGCAGTAAGAAGGTTACCAAAGCGCAGAGAAGAGACAAGTCTACAGGAGCCATAACTTCATCTACCCTGAGATGAGAAGAACTAGATGGAGCCCGGCTACCACCACTGACTGTTCTGACTAGTGTCATAATAGATGGTCCCAGATAGAATGGGAGAAAAATATGGAGCAGAATTCAAATTCTTACTAAAAAAAAAAAAAAAAAAAAAGACAAACTCTAACAGTAAAGAATAGAGGACTCCCTGTGACTATGACCCTGCCACACTCTAAACCTAGAACTGAGCCTATCCTCAGAGATCACCTTTTAGCAAAATAGCAGAAAGACACACAAAATAAAGGATATTACCCAGAAGATCGTGCTCTACTTAAAAACCATCAGTATGAGACCAAAGGGTCAACAATTACTCAAAAGCAAAGATGAGGAGATAAGGGGGCAGGGAAACCAGGGAAATGAAACAAACAGAACACAAAGACAATGTCGACACATTGTGATAAATGTAACTAATGTGACTTTACAATTTGTGCAGAAATTGTCAAATGGGAACCTAACTTGCTGTGTAAACTTTCACCAAAAACTCAATAAAATGTTATTTGCAAAAAGAGGAATTCTGATCTAAGAAATTTAAACTTAGAAGTGTTCATGTTTTACAGGAATTTTGTTGCTGACTTAGGAATGATGCTTTTCCCCAAATCAGTCAGCAATAGCAGGTACATAAGGGGAGGAAAAGAAGGGTCAGAAAACATGAGCCACTTCCATGTATTGGGCTGTTTCCAAAGAATAAGTAATTTTTTGGAGCTGGCCAGCAGCCCCAGTTGGTGTCTGCTACACCCTCCTCAAGGGCTCAGCTGAAGTCCCACCTTCTATTCAAAGCTGTTTTTTACTATTCAAACCCATATGGATATTTTCATACACAGAATTATTACTAAAGAGGAAGAAGCATTATCCTGGGTAATGGGGTTGATCTATATGTATAGTGTGAGTCTGGTCCCACAGAAATAAATTTCCCTCTTTCTATAGACTGTTAGTCTTCTGGGAACCATTAAATACCCACCAACCTTAAAAGGTATCAAGATTTAATATGGCCAATTAGGACACAACCCCCTTCTCTGGGGTCATTTCTCTCCTCAGACTGATGAGGACTGCCTCATCGTGTCCTGACTGGTTTTGTCCAAAGCTCAGAGCCCTGCTTGCTTCTCAGGTCTAACACCCTCACCACTGGAGTGCCAAGTACAACAGTCTCCAGCAGAGCAAGCCAACGCCATTTCTGAGTAGTTTTCTTATTCTGTAATAGCATTATTTCTGATAAGTCATAGAAAGCATTTGAAATATGTCTAAGGAAATATTGAGAAAGAGCTACTTTCTAAGTATGCATTAGTAAAAAGGAAAAAAATATAAAAATAACTTGCTTTATATAGTATCATGTATCTTTCCAAGTGCTTTACCTTGGATGTCTTATTTTTACCATCAGCAAAAATATGGCAGGTAGATGAAAATAGAGATTATCATCACATTTATTTCACAGAAGAGAAAACTGAAGGTCAGAGAGACAGAATGAAGTAAATTTCCCAAGGTGACAAAGCAAATTATTAGAAGAAATGGGACTGGAACTCTCTTATTCTGCCTCATAGTGCCACTGTCCTTCCTCTAGACCAGATGTCCCCATGTAATAGCTACAACTTGGCTCACTGAGAATGAATGAAGCAAGATCTTATTATATCACTCTCTTGATTTTGTAATGTTTCCTGAATACAGTGCTACTCAATACAAAATACCAAATTCATTGCCATCGAGTCGATTCCAACTCATAGTAACCCCATAGGACAGAATAGAACTGCCCCCATAGAGTTTCCAAGGCTGTAATCTTTATGGAAGCAGACTGCCACATCTTTCGCCTGTGGAATGGCTGGTGAGTTCTAACCGCCGATCTATTGGTTAGCAGGCAAGCGCTTTAACCACTGCACCACCAGGGCTCCTTCAATACAAAATAGATCCCTAAAATCTGAGGACCTACGTAGACATATATACAGATGCTACATCTTCATCCACCTGATGTACCTAAGAAGAAATGCTGAACCAAACCAAGAAAAATATGGTAAGAAATTGGAAAAGATTCTGGTTCATAGGGAGGAGAGATAACTTGGTCCATCAGCACTGATGGTGAGATTGAGAGAACAGCAATAGAGTCCTAGGATAGTGCTCCTTACTTTGATTTCCCTATGATTAGCCCAGCTCCTTGACACATGGTAGGTTCTTAATAACTGTTTTAGAATGAAAAAAGGGGATGATTGGTATCCTGGCAAGAAACAAATAGAACACTCAAAAGATCAGTCAAAGCTAAAGAAAGCCAACAACCTCCCTTGGCCTGTCAATAGAAGAAAGCCCTACCATCCGTAGTCCTAAAGGGGCAGAGGAAGGGAACAGCCACTGAATCCAAATTCTAATGGACAAATGTTTTCTCATAGAGAAATAAACTCACTTCTGCAGAGAAGGAGATGAGGGAATAAATAACCTGGCCATTATTTTCTCTCATCATCCAATATTCTGCCTATGCATCCCATTAACTGACCCACCTTGAAGTCATAGGATGTGATAGTTTTTTTTTGTTTTGTTTTGTTTTTTTAACAAAAATGACCACAACTATTCCCCTCCTTGATTCCACACCTCTTGCAATGTGACTTTGCAGCTTTTATTTCTGAATCTGTCTGGACTTGTGATTTGCTTTGGCCAATTGAATTCAGTTGAAGTGATGGTTGGCCAGTTCTGAACTTAGATCTCAAGCGGCCTTTCACACTTCCTCTCTCAGAACACTTCCCAGCTGCCACATGAACAAGCTCAGGCTAGCTTTCTAAACAATGTTCTCTTGTTAACCATTAAGTTTTCTTGGGCTAATTTTTGGAATTAGGTCATGAGGCCTTTTTTCCAAGTCTATCTTAGTCTACTGAAAGCTCTACTGAAACCTGTCCACCATGGTATTTGAAATACTGGTGGCAAAGCTTCCAGCAAGCATCAAAACAATGTGTAATCAACCACAGTATGGCAAACTGACAATACTGACAAACATTTTGTGCATGCAAAAGCTAGACAACAAACAAGGAAGATAGAAAAAAATTAACGCATTTGAATGTGGTGTTGGTGAAGAATATTGAATATACTGTGGGCTGTCAAAAGAACAAACAAATCAGTCTTAGAAGAAATACAACAAGAATGCTCCTTAGAAGTGAGGACAGTGAGATTTCGTCTCATTTACTTTGGATACATCATCAGGAAAGATCAATCCCTAGAAAAGAACATCATGTTTGGTACAGTAGAGGGTCAGTAAAAATGAGGGAAAGCTTCGGTGAGATGAACTGACACAATAGCCACAACAATGGACTCAAATGTACCAGTGATTGCTGGATGCACAGATGCGTCATGTTATAATTGTTCCCTCACCGCCTCCCAACCTGCTAATGGACATAATAGCTATTGATAGACATAAAGTAAAGTATGTACTTTAGGGGGAGAAGATTGCCTTCCGAAGAAACCCAGAACTCTATCTTAGTGGGGTAAAGAAGGAAGGGCTATTATCTGGTGTCAGTAAATCTAGAATAGCCTGAACATGGGCAATAAATGATGTCCATTGCCTACAGGGGGTCTTCCACTTTTATTACCCCTTTTTACCTTTTATTGCCCCCTTTCATTACCCTTTGCTGCTCTCTGTACTTGCTATTTGGCACACGGACACAGCTGTCCGATCAGTATTTAATCCCAGGAGAGAGGAATTTAGGTGTTCTTCTCCCAAGACATGAACTGAGGTGTGCATGGATGCAATCTAACCCTGTGGATGGGAGCCTAACTTCAGGGAACCCTAGGCTGATGATGATGTATGCTGCTCCACTCATCCCTGTCCTATTTATTCTGTGAGTAATAAATGCCTGATGATGACACCATTAGAGGTGTCTGGTCTGTGGTCTGCTCCAAACAGTCCTGCACTAAGAAACTATGAATATAGTGACATTGCAATGATCATGAAGATGGCACAGGACCAAGCAATGTTTTGTTCTGTTACACATAAAGTAACCGTGAGTCAGAGCCAACTCAATGGCAACTAACAACAGCCTTCTGCAGGATGAAAGACGACAGAATAGAGTCAGTCTAGTTTATCCAGCAATGGCCCCAAAGATGTGAGATAACACAGCCAAAAGCACCAAAGCTGCCAACCTGACCCAGAGCTGACTACAGAAGAATAAGTGAATCCAGCCAAAACTGGCTCAGATTATAAATACCACCAAGCTGACTCATAGACTTATAAGCAATTATAAACGCTGTTGTTTAAGCCCCTAAGAGACAAGGTGGTTTGTTATGCAGCAATTTCTAACTAATTTAGAAATTAGTTCCAGAAGTAGGGTGCTGCTGTAACAACAACAAAAATGTAGCATTGGCTGCAGATCATCCTGTGTACGTGTTTATTGAGTACCTTCAGTGCTATGGATTCTGTCTAGTGAACACTTAATAGGGATACAAAAATCTTCACACTTCATTGCCATTCTAAGAGGTCCATCAACCTAACACTCTCCTAGACCTCTTTGTTTCTAATTTCCCAGCATTTTTTCTGGATAACAACCAGCCAGTCAAGTTGTTATCCATGTCCCATGAATCAATGTAGATCTATACTTTAGGTTATCTCTTCTTCTCTGCAAATGGCTCTAACATATAAATACTTCAAAGCTATGCCCATTTAAATAGCTATTTCTTCTCTCCTTATTGCCTTACCATTAGGAGGGTCACTGTGGGAGTGGGGTTGTAGTGCAGCTCTATCTACTGGTGTCTACATATTGGACAGACCCATTCAAAAAAATTGCACTTTTCCTCTTCTGTCAACTGCACTCAATCTCATGTTACCAATAGTGATAATTTGAGAAATCATGATGTTACTGAATGCTATAGATTAATAATGCCCCATTTTATCACCACAAGGAAATTATTTGTGCATTCGTCAAAGATGTGAGCATACAATTCCAGTATTCCATCCTGAGATTCTACTTGCTGGGAGACTTACGGTACTAATTATTTTACCAGTCAGGATGCTGATGGGGAACAGCACACCCAAAAAAAGTAAATGAAGAGAGTTTAATGAAGGGATCTTCACAAAGTTGCTGGCAAGGCTAACAGAAATCAATAAAGAAATAAGAACTAGCCCAGGACTGACAACATTAGGAAGCCATAAAACACTTCTCATCCTGAAGTGGAGAGGAGAGGGATTGGTTATCAGAACTAAGTAACAGCTGTAACTGTAAGAAAAGGCTGTGGCCTTAGGTAGAGAAATGTAAGCACTGCCAAACTGCAACCCAGCAAAAAATGTCCCAGGATATAAATAGCCTGACCTCTCCTCCCACCTTTCCATCTCCCATTTGTGCCTCCCATTGGATGAATACAACTGGAAGCCAAGGACAAAAAAGTCTGGGTAATACACCCCAAAGGAGTCAGTCTCCTGTGGCAGAGAGTAGACAGAAAAGTGTAAGGAATGGAGCTGGAGAGACAAACAGAGAATACCTGGCACAACGAGTAAACCCAAAATCCAGCTTATTTACTTTCTCCAAGTCATAATTTCTCTGGGCCTCTGTTTCTTCATCTGAGTAGTGCTTGGCACATAGTAGGTACTCAACATGTTAGTCGAACGAATGATAAAAGAATGAATGGAGTCCTTGACTACAGAGCTATGCTACACATCATCTCTCTGGCCTCTGATGTATTATGTAATGTGCAAATGCCAAGATATTTCTTATTTAATTTCTGTCCTAAGTAATTTGACAGCATATACTTTAACTGGTTCAAAGGTCATGCTGAAAAGACAGATCAAAACTCAAAAAATGCAATTTTGCTTCCTTTGTTCCCAATCCCCACTTTTCCACGGCATTTAAATTTTTTAAGCTGCTGATATGACTCATTAAGTTAATGTATTCAGAGTCCCAGTTTCCCCAGAACCTTGTTTGAATAGCATGAAAAACCTAGATTTCTTTTCACTTTAAAAATATTGTAGCCATATCTCTTCGGGTCAAACATTTAGACATGTTTACTTCCCATCCACACATAAAGGAAACAATGTGAAGAAGTTCGTACTTTTTCATTTGCATTTCTCTCTTACTTGGTAGTAGCAAAGTACTTCAAGAATTTATCTAGTTTGTAATCCTAAATCAATGTGAATTGGAGAGATGTGGCATAGAATAAGGCCTGTTTTTACAGAGGCTAAATCCACCAAATGTCCCTAATTCTTATGAGCCTCAGGAGAATTGGTGATGGCAATGGGTTCCAGAGATCATCTGTTAAATTATAAATATGTCCCTGGGAAGGGTAAAATGCCCTCTGCCTCATAGTCTCTGATCAAAACCCACTCTCAGGAAAGGACCTGATAAAGTACCGACCCACCTTATCCGCATTTTCCATTTCTGTGCTTTCAGCTACCCGGAATCAACCGCGGTTCGAAAACGTTAAATGAGTAGTAGCCTGATGAAATCTCACGCTGTCCCCCTCCGTCATTCACGTGACTTTTATTACAGTATATCGTTATAGTTGTTCTATTTTATTATTAGCTATTGTTGTTAATCTCTTACTGTGCCTAATTTATAAATTAAACTTTATCTTAGGTATGTATGTATAGGACAAATCATAGTATACATAGGGTTCGGTACCATCTGAGGTTTCAGGCATCCACAAGAGGTCTTGGAATGTATCCCCCGCAGATAAGGGGGGGACTACTGTATTATCCATTCCCCTTCTCAAGGACATTTGCAAGTTATGATTTGTTTTTCATTAAGAAAGGAATAGATATTTCCCCTATTAAAGGATCTCATACATCAAGAAGCAAGTGAAGATAGTAATTCTAGTCAAGAATACCATTCCTTATGTTCCTGAAACCATGGACAGTTTGTTGGCCGTTTACTTTTCCTTTTTTTAATAGACTATTTTTTAGATCAGCTTTAGGTTTTCAGAAAAATTGTACAGAAAGTACAAAGAGTGCCTGTTTACCCCTCAACCCTGCATACAATTTCTCCCGTTACTGTCTTCTGTTCGTGTGGTACATTTGCTACTATTGGTGAACCAATGTCGATACTTATTATTAACTAAAGTCCATGGTCTACATTAGGTTTCACTCGGTGTTGTACAGTCCTGTGGGCTTTGGTGGATGCATAATGTCATGAGTCCACCATTGCAGTAGCATGCAGCCATTTGCTTTTCACATAAAAAGCCATCTCTGAGCAATATCTTGGGCAGTGACTTCACCCTCTTCTGTAAACACAGAGCTTCCCAGTGTCTTTTGTCTCTTTAGAATCAGAACCAAGTCCCATAGTTAGTAATGATTGAGTCAGGGCACCTTGGGGTTCGGGAAAAACAGAAGGAATAGAAAAGAGAGCATCTTGGAGCTCAGACACTAGTTTGGTTCATCACATCACATAGTCTATCCTCCCTACCATGACTGACCTGGGGCAAAACCGTGAAACAGACATGCTTGGTCAATAGATTGCTCATCCCTTCTTTCGGTACTTCCACCACAATTCCAAAACAGTGTCTTTCCCAGTGTGCCCATTGGGGGCCAAGCCCACAAGCCCCTCAGACTGTCTCAGGAATATGCTGCTCCCTGCCCAAATCTCTAGCTCTTTTCTTCTTCTGCCTCCAGATGAAAACTTGGCTCTGTCTGATCACCTCACAGTCTAGTTCTATTAAGCAAATGGGTATTAACCTGTGTTCATGTACAAATGTATACAGTGGTTTTTAAACATTATGAACCACAGACTAATCCTGGGCCCCGCCCCCAGGATCCTGATTTAATTGGTTTGTGCAGAACTCAGGCGTCTGTGTTTTTAGGTTCCTCCAATGTCTCTAACACGCAGTAAAGGTTGGTAATCTCACTGCATCTTAACATGCAGACAATTCAAGAGAGGAATTATGACTTCCCATCCATGATACCAGAGCCTAGAGCCTAGCACAGTGCCTGTCTCAAAGTGATCATGCAATAGAAGTTTGCTAACCAGAAATTAACCTGTGAAATGGGTGGAGACTCACAGGTCAGGGTTAAGGGTGTCCATAGGCATGCTTCACCATCTCTAAGCTGTGCCCCTAAGGAACTTGGCCACCCTCCATGGTGAGGCAGCTCCCCAATCTGGGTCTCTGGAGCGCCGGCTCCTTCTGACACTAGAACTTTGCGTTGGGATGTGCAACCCTCAGATCCCCGTGTCCTTGCACTCTTACCTTGTGGAAAGATACTGGATGGCCAAATTTACAAGGCAAAGCTGAGGGAAAGTGAGGTATTTGTGCAGTAGCTACTGTAGCCCACATTGATTACAGCCACCTCAGCCCAGTCCAGCTTGCAGGACACCAATTCACAGTAGCAGATGAAAGAGACCTTTTAATTGTTATTTTGCTCCTCTGCGCCAGCCTGGCCTTCCGATTCCTTAGTTCTCCCCTTGGGGTGGTTTAGAACAAAGATGATCTGCTTCCCAGATACCTGCTGCAAATGCCTGAAACTCCCTGTTTACAGTTTGAGTCCTGGACTTAGGGCTAGGAAAGCAAATAACTTTCCATTAAGCGCTTGCTTTCCATTAGAACGTTAAAAAGTCTTTCGATAAATTCTCACTGCTTACATTTCTTTTTTGGCAGATTTGAGATGGACAAATTTTCTGCAATGGCTTGCCTTATCTTCTTTTTCATCTGCACCTGTCTATCCCCTTGGCTGAAAATGCTCCCTTGGAAGCCACATGGCGTAGAGGCAGGGTAAAGATGGAAAGTACTCTGCCGTACTGTAGAGACTCAAAGTGTAATGTTAATGAGGAAAACTAAAGTGACCACTGTGCAGATTAGTAGCGAGAAGGAAGCTCCCACAAGGAAAAGGAATTTATCTTTCACTCTCAGATTGTTTCTGTTTTTATTTAATTTCTTGATGTATCCGCTTGTAGAATTTCAGGGTTATTGTAATTTGTTTAAAGGGCAACAGGATAAATCAAGCAGAGGCTAGAATTTGTTCCAAAATGTAAATGGGATCATAGTAATTTTCATGAAATTTCCCTGATTTTCATGGGTTGGGCTGGAGACTCATCATGTGACAGGGAAGGAAAGGCTGCTATTCTGATGCACAGCAGCCCAATCATACCTTAGGGAGTTTTGACTGAAACAAAACTTGAGTTGCTCAGGGTCTTCTAGAAAAATTACCTGAGCCAGGGTATGTGTACACAGTATATCCTTGGCAGCCACTGATTTGGCTTTCTGATTTCCAATGTTAAAAATAGGCCCCTAACAATTTATGGCAGAGTCATTTGTGTTTTTGCTGAAGCAGCAACTTGAATCTTGATTACTGCGGAGCTGGGTCAGAGCCAGGCACTCAGCTTGGGTGTGGCAGTTGGATCTTTATTTGTTGTCACAGCGCATTGTAGGAATCAAAAAGTCCAATAAGGGGAAAACCATTCAGAAGGAACGTGGACCAGGGACCGTCAGAGTCTTAACTTGTTTATCTAGGTGCATGCCTCTCTCCTCAGGCAGAGAGGCCTGAAGTCCAAGAGCTACACCAGGATCAATCTTCTGGAAAGAAAGTCTGATAACATCTCATGTTGGGATTGGCCTGTGGAAGAGGCACAATGAACAAATTAATTTTAACTAGTTAATCAGAAGCAAAAAGTCTGGCTTTCAAATTTTAATAGGATACAGGGAAGAAGACAATAAAAAAATCATCTTGAATGATTGGTAGTTTTTTTGTTTTCCCAAATCAACTGATTTTATTCAATCAATTGAGCATATACTATGTACCAGGTACTTCCCTAGGCACTGGGAATTGAGCAAGGAAAAGAAAACTATCCCTGTCCTCCTGGAGCTTATATTCTCATGGAGCACAGATACAGAGCTATAGAACAATGTGTTAAGAAGGATTGTTGATAGCTCAATGAGAAAATGCAAATTGGATCAGAGAGAAGGTTAGGAATTCATTCTTATTTTGAAAACAAGGCAACAGATTGTATTATTTAATCCTCATCTCTGTCTTCTCCTTATTTACTTTATAAACGAGTCCCTAAGAAAGGGGTAAGCCTGGATTTTCTGTAAATGGTGGTAGAACAATTTAGAAATAGATAGCGGTGATGGTTGCACAACTTGATGAATATAACCAATGTTACTGAATTGTAGATGTAAAAAATTGTTGAATTGGCAAATGCTTTGTTTTATATATATGTGTGTGTGTATACATACATATATATTTACCACAATAAAACAATTTTTTAAGAAGGACTAAGTCTGTCAGTTCCCTCCCACCCACTCCTACACCTGCTGCCATCAAACTTTGGTTTACTTAAGAAAAGAAGCAATTAAGTAGCTCACACAATCTCCAGGCTCACAGCCACTGAGTGAGGAACAAGGTCCAAACCACAGTGCAAGAGGCTGGCCTGGCAAGGCCACCACTGCTGCCTCCACCAGCACTGCATACAGCACCCACACTTTCCCCTCTGGCCCCAGACACCACTGCTGCCCTTGCTCTGTGGCCGCCACCATCTCAGGACTAGATGCTGATGTAATCACCTCTGTGGTCAGAGAGTAAGTCTTCCTTAGCTCCCCCCTCTCTCCCTACCCGCCCCGCCGCCACACACACACACACACACACGCACACATGTACATGTACACACACGCACACACACCCATCTTCCCATTATGGCTAGTGTGTCTGACCAATGGAACTTCCTTTGCTTTCCTGCACCCTGATTGTGAGGAGGACTGGGAAAGCAAACTTCTGATGTTTTTAGCTTCTACAGGAGAGATAAGCTCTACTTTTCTCAAGACTCCTAAGAGGAATCTTAAGAGAATCCTAAGAAATCCTAAGAGAATTTCCCAAACTCAAGAAGGAGTTTCAGATGCTGAACAGCCAGGAAGAATGACTCTATAAGTAGGTATTGTTATATAATCCCCATTTTACAGTGGAAAAAATTGAGGCTCAAAGAAGTAAATGATTAGCCCCAAATCACAGTTACTGCTGACATCAGACAATATGCTTGGCCTGTACACCATGCCCCCTCTGCTCCAGCAACTGTGGCTGGCAGAGTCCAGGTACCTTGAGGAGTGCCCTCCCTACCCAGGGGAGGTTTCTAGGTTTCAGTCAGGCAGAACCCTGTGATGGCTTTCCACTTGGAGGAACGCCACCATTCTTACAAAGGCCTATTAAACCACACAGGACCACCTCTCCCTTCATCCCTCTGGCTGCACTACCACTTCTCTACTTCTTTCTTTCCATCCAGCCTCCTAGACTCCTTGCTATTCCAGGACCAGGCCAGGGCGCTCCCACTTCCCAGCCTTTGTACTTGCTCTTCCCTTGGTAGGAAAGAGTTCTTCTTGCACAGCCACATGCTCACCCCTCGTCCCTGTGGGTTCTACTCGAATGCTATCCTTTCAAGGTGCCTTCTTTGATAACTCACCCTGGCATCCCTTAGCCCCCTTCCCTGCTTTACTTTTATCCATAACATATGTCACTAAATGCTATTAGTTACTTATTTATATACTTAAATTAATCATGTATACTTAATAATAATATTCATTAGTTAGTTGTCTGTCTCCTCCCAATAGAATGTGAGCTCCATGGCAACAGGGACCTTTGCCAACTGTAAGTGCTCACCAGACACCTGTTGACTTAATGTGTGGAAGCCGAGTCCCTGGGCAGTGGTTAGAAAGACCTCAAATCAAAAACAAAAGAGATGTAGGCAGTGACCTTAGAAAAGTAAAGCATGATTTGGGGATGGTGAAGATTTAAATTCTTTGAAGTCTGGAAGGAAACAAAATTTAAAAATCCAAAACCAACAGGTAATGAGTTCAGTGGGTTCCCAGCACCACAAAGACACAGAGGGCTGGTTGCCAAGTATCTGGCAGCTGTCAGAGAGGGTGGATACCATGACTCATTCTTATGGCACCTAGGAACACCTCAGAAAGTATTTACCAGGTAAGGGAGTATGATTGTTAAGGTTATGTGTTAACTTGGCTGGGTCATGATTCTCAGTGGTTTGGCAGTTATGATGTAGTTTAGCAGTCATGTAATGACGTAATCACCTCCATGATGAGCTCTGATATAATGTGATCACCTCCATGATGGTATCTGCTGTGAGTAGCCAATCACCAATCAGTTAAAAGGGAGTTTCCCTGGGGGTGTGGCCTGCATCCAATATAGGTGGACTTTCTGTTAAGTTTCATGGGCTTTTGCTCACTCTGGATCCTGCAGCCGGCTCCTGTTTGTCTGACCTCCAGTTCTTGGAATTTGAGATAGCAGCTTACCTGACTTTTTGGCTGCTGATCTTGGGATTGTCAGTCTCTGCAGCCTGTGAGCCAGAGCCCTGCTGTCTGACTTGCTGATCTTCAGTTTGCCAGCTTCTGCAGCTACGTGAATCAGAAGAAGCCTCCAGCCTAACACAAGGACTTAGGACATTCTAGCCTCTACAACTGCGTGAGCTGGTTCCTTGGTATAAATCTCTCTCTATATATATATTTATATGCTTTACTGATTTCACCTCTCTGGAGAATGCAGCCTAAGATAGGAAGGAAGAGAGGGAATCCTTAGAAACATACATATAATATGTAAGAGATCCTGGAAGAGTGGCTAACCTAATAAGAGAGACAAACCAGATCACCCACCTTTCTAACTGTGCTGGTTAATGTTCAATAAATGCTTTTAATGATGATAAAAATATTACAAAGTTTTGAAATAAT
>NW_004443956.1:15237500-15239274 GCF_000243295.1 Trichechus manatus latirostris | reverse complement strand
AAACATACACCAATTCAAAATTTTCTTCATGTACAATTCAGTGACATTGATTACATTCTTCAAGTTGTGCAACCATTCTCACTCTCCTTTTCTGAATTGCTCCTCCCCATTGACATAAATTCACTGCCCCCTAAACTTCTTATCCTTTCAAGTTGCTGTTGTCAACTTGCTCCCATATAGCTAGTTCTTTACAAGAGCACAATACACCCACTCCTCGCTTAGCAACATGGTTAGGTTCCAAAGACCAGGTCATTACTCGAAAACCAGCATTGTGCAAAACTGGTGGGTGACCACATCAGATCACAAAATGGAAGATAACTACATCATTACATAAACTGCCAAATCACTGAAACTCATGGTCCAGCCAAGCTGACACATAATCTTAACCGTCACAGCCAGTGTTACTGTCACCTCACACCTTGGCATTCATTACTGCCAGATATATGTCATTAATGCGCAAAATAGTTGGATAGTAGATTTTTTACTATTGTCGTAAAAGCAAAATTTCAGATAACGTAATAGTTGATAAGTGAGGAGTAGATGTGCTCAAGGTAGACATTCTTTACTAATTAAGCTAAACTGTTGTTTGGGTTTAAAGAAGACTGCAGGGGATATTTTGGGTTTAAGGTTTAAAGATTATCTCAGGGCAATGACTTCGGGGGTTCCTCGAGCCTCAATGGTTCCAGAAAGTCTGGATTCCATAAGAATTTGAAATTCTGTTCTGTATTTTCTCCCTTTTGATAAGGATACTTCTATAGAATCTTTGACAAAAACATTCAGTAATGGTAATCAATGCCTCCGCTTTTTACTGGGCAAAGCCATTTTGATGCTTTAATGATGTATGTGAAAGTCCTTTGTAAACTTTCAAGCAATATGTGAGTATAGTTAATATTATTAAAGTCCATTGTATAGGTTTTGAAGCCCCAGGAGAAAGCCTGATGCAATAAGGGTCTGTCAATATTTCTGCAGGGACCACCTCTCAGCTCTTTTTCAGTTCCTCATGACACCTACCACAATCATGTTAACATTATAAGTATTCAATTAATAATCACTGACATGTATTTTATTTAATCAAATTAAAGGTAATACAGTACTAGTAGGTGGACGCAAGGGCGATTCAGTAGTAGAACTCATACTTCATACTTTCATACTTTCCATGCAGTTTCAACAAATGGATGCAGTATTGGAAGTCCTTACTCATCTATGCTAAGAAATTTGGAAGACAGCTACCTGGCCAACCAACTGGAAGAGATCCATATTTATGCCCATTCTCGAGAAAGATGATACAGTGGAATGCATAAATTATCGAACAATATCATCAATACCACGTGCAAGTAAAATTTTGCTGAAGATCATTCAAAAGCGGCTGCAGCAGTATATAGACAAGGAACTGCCAGAAATTCTAGCTGGATTCAGAAGAGGACTTGGAATGAAGGGTATCATAGCTGATGTCAGATGGATCATGGCTGAAAGCAGAGAATACCAGAAAGATGTTTACCTGTATTTTATTGACTATGCAAAGGCATATGACTGTGTGGATCATAACAAATTATGGATAACATTTCAAAGAATGGGAATTCCACAACACTTAATTGTGCTCATGAGGAACCTGTACATAGAACAAGACACATTCATTCAGACAGAGCAAGGGAATACTCCATGGTTTAAAGTTAGGAAAGGTGTGTGTCAGGGTTGTATCCTTTCACCATACTTATTCAATCTGTATGCTGAGCAAATAATCCAAGAAGCTAGACTATATGAAGAACACAGCATC
>NW_004443956.1:15226475-15237000 GCF_000243295.1 Trichechus manatus latirostris | reverse complement strand
GCTCCTTAGAAGCAAGGATGGTGAGACTACGTCTCACATACTTTCGACATGTTATCAATAGGAACCAGTTTCTGGAGAAGGACATCATGCTCGGTAGAGTAGAGGGTCAGCAAAAGAGAGGAAGACCCTCGGCGAGATGGATTGACACAGTGGCTGCAACAATGGGCTCAAGCATAGCAATGATTGTGAGGATGGTGCAGGACTGAGCAGTGTTTCAGTCTGTTATACATAGTGTCGCTATGAGTCAGAACTGACTCGACGTCGCCTAACAACAACAAATTTTTAGCCATATTTTATCAAATAAAATTCACCATTTACAGTTGAGATTCAATTAGCAGTCAATTGTGTACATGTAAGTGCGTGTGGATACATATATGGAGAAGAAGTTCAAGCTTCCTAATTTCAAACTCAGCATTAAGTTAAAAAACAGATGTCAGGTGAAGCATGGTCACTCTGCATGCAGACTTCTGTCCTGTTTTGTCTCTTCTTTAGATTGAGCAGGGCTTTGAACCAGTTCGTTCTCGTTCAACCTCTGCTGCGAATTTGCATTTCCACCCCAGATTTACTGAATCAGAATCTACATTTTAACAAATCCCCAGGTTATTCTTATGTATAATTAATTTTGAGACCCATTGCCCTACTAGTGGTTCTCAGAATTGGTCCCTAACCAGCAGAAATGCAAATGTTAGAAATGCAAATTCTCAGCAGGGGTTCAAACCGGAACAAACCGGTTCAAAGGCCTGAGATTAAGCGAGGTCATGCCAAGATCATTGTGCATGGTCACACCTTGCAGGCCCACTTTAGAATCTTTCCTGGGCACTCACAGCTGACTCACACATGGCCTCCACTGTGTCTTTCTTCCTCCCTTCTGCTCCAGACTCTTCCAAGCCTCACTACTGCATCAGCATTAAGCCCAGGCTCATGAGTGGGAAATTCAAAACCTTCCATGTTTCTATTTCTCCCATGCTATAGTCCACTTCCACTCAGAGCATCCTTTCCTTTAGCCATGCCTACCTAATCATACTCCGAAGACGCCCTACGACCACCACCCTCTGCACTTTGCCAGATTGGTTGATTGACCGATTGATTGATTGGTCGGATTAGAATTGGAGACCCATGAGGAAGGCACTGATCCCTAAGAACACTCACATGTCACTGTTTAAAGGCTGACAGAAAAATCGACTCAAACGTAATTTCCAAAATTTACTTTCGAAAGTAAACAGCCTATAAAAGCAGATTTATTTTGGCAGCCACAATAATAGGTATTGTGCATCAGCAGTTCATCAGAGAGGGAGATGTTATTTTCTTGTGACCTTGTTCAAGACCCTGTTAAGTTGGTGGCAAGTCCACAAATACTAAAACACAGGGCTTTACAACTGCCTTGATGACTCCCTCCAGGATGGTATTGTTTCCTTCAAGTTCTCACCTCCTCAGTGACTATTACAGGGGAAGAATCCAAATCTAGATTCCCAACCATGGAGAAGGGAGCAGAGCCAGGGGCTAGCAGTGATACTCAGGCCTACCAACTTATCCTTGTCCCTAGGACCCATGCCCTGTCCTTCCTCCACCCTGCTGCCAGATTTCTCTTCTTCATCCTTTTTTCTAATAGCATAGCTTACTAATGGAATGTCTTCACTGGACCCTTATTCTGGCATCCAAAGGCCCCCACAACCTGGTCACCATCTGAATTCCTGGCCCTGTCTCTCATGACATAGGAAGCCTCTGCTTCAATCAAACCAGCCTCATCCCTGTACATCCAATGTGTCTCGTGCTTTCCTTCACCTCCTGAAATCATGTATAAATAAGAGGACAAGGGATATTGCTTACTGATCCCCAGTACCATCCTCCCCTTCTAAAACATCTCTGTACCTCAGAGATTAAAAGACTGGGAACTACATTTCCCAGGCTCTTTTGTCAGTAGGATTCCAATTTGATCCCTCCTATAAAGGACACTGATGGTACAGTGGTTAAGAGCTATGGCTGCTAGCCAAAACGTCGGCAGTTCGAATCCTGTAACCACTCCTAGGAAGCCCTTATGGGGCAGTTCTACTCTGTCCTATAGGGTCACATGAGTCGGAATCAACTTGATGGCAATGGGTTTATAAAGAACATGGGTGCAAAATTTGGGAGGCAGAATAAGTGGAGAAGCCATTATTTTCAGGTACATCAGACCAACAGTAGTGGGGTTTTGAAATCATTTCTCATCAGTGCAACAACTGAAATCATCAGTAGCACCTCCAAGCCTCTTTGGGCATCCTCCCAAGAATCTCCCATGTTAGCACTACCAGTACCTGTACCAGTTGTTATTGAGTCAACCCCTACTCATGATGACTCCATGTATGTCAGAGTAGAACTCTGCTCCATAGGGTTTTCAGTGGCTGATTTCTCAGAAATAGATCGCCAAGTCTTTCTTCTGAGGTGCCTCTGGGTGAACTCAAACCTCCAACCTTTCAGTTAGCAGCCTAGTGTGTTAACCATTGCACCACCCAGGGACTCCTTAAGCACTATAGGAACTGAGATTTCCTGTAATCTTCACACTTCCATATTTCCTGAAAATAACCTCCTTGATCTTCACGTCCTCAGGTTTCCAACAGTTGTGTAAGCCTATAATTTTCTAATTAAGTCTCTTCCTACTTTAAATATCGAAAATACATCTGTTTCCTGGCTGATCCTGACTGATACAGTAGGGGCAATAAAAACATTTTTATTAACTGGGTCCAGAATTGCTCTTAGGAAAGCATTGGGAGTTGCAAAATCTTGTAAAGTGCTTAGTCAAAGATGAGACCACCAGGATCAAATATGTAGGCAGAATCATTTCTCTAGAGAGGCAGGGGTTGATGAGTGAGAAGAATGAGGTTGGATCCAAAGCTAGTATTACTTTCTCATAATCTTCAAATCTTTAGTAAACCCAAGTTTAAGAATGGCATGCCAAGAATAAACTTCTCCTAGGAAGCGGTAAAGTGACCCTGGGCACAGGGTGATGTTGGGGGAGGAACGGATTGATCAATTGAAGATGGAGCTGGAGAACCTGAGCCCTGGAATTTAGCAGGAATCCTGGAAACGAATGCTCGGGCCAACCTCCTCCTTCAAGTACCATGCTGCTGTCCCAAGCTAGCCACCGCATGAACTACCTACCCAACAGATTCCCATTCTCTTCCCCTGTAGGGACTATGCATGGCCTGGGACCCTGCCTGGTGCCTACCCTAATCCGATAAATTATTCCACGTAAGGTGTTAGTGTCTGTCTCCTCCAAGAAGTCTTATGGAAGTGAAAACTTAGCCCAAGCAGAGTATGTTTGATGGAAGACACTTCAGGCCCAGCTTCAGGTAACAAGAGAGATTTGGTGGCAGGAAACTTTTGGTGTCTATAAAATCAAGTTGTATAGATGACTGTTAAGCATGAAGAATTATTACAATGTGAAAAAGAGACAGTATTAACTATGAAAACAACTGGCTAAAACACTAGGGGAGTCCAACAAACAATATACGCTCATTCAGCTGTTACCCACATCGACCTCCCCCACGTCCCCTGGCACCCACACTTACACAGGTCCAGAAGGCTCCATTTGGTCACTTTCTAGATGATGACAAAATCCTTTCACCAGGAGAAGGGTTTTTCTTGCAGTTATTTGCCATATGGATTCTTTTCTGTCAGGAGGTCTGTTCTCCCCAAATTTTGTGAGAACTTGATGGAATCAGGGCATTTCTGACTTCCTAGAGTTCCTGCTGACTTACTGCAAAATGCAGACAGGAAATCTACATGTCTCCCAGGTTAGCTTTTTTCCCAAACTATGTTCTATAAGAAGTCCCTGGATGGTGCAAATGGTTTAACACACTTGGCCGCTAACCAAAAGATTGATGATTTGAGTCCACCCAGAGGCACCTCGGAAGAAAAGCCCGGTGATCTGCTTCTGAGAAATCAACCATTGCAAACCTTATGGAGCACATTTCTACTGTGATACACATGGGATCACCATAAATCAGGGTCAACTAGACAGCAACTGATTTTTTTGGTATGTCCTATGCAGGATTTGCTATGAAAAAAAGAGATTATAAGCTCAAATAAATTTGGGAAATGCCGCCTATTCCATCCTCCTTTTTCAGATTTACAATGTACTTCAGCAAAATAAACAGCGTAGAATCCAGCAGCAAAGAGACAGTTTTAACTTCAATCTAATGATCTCCAAATTTTTCTGAGAAACAAATCCTTTCTCAAAAGTTCCTGAAAACCCATGATCCAAAGGATGCCTGCTTGGGAAATTGCTCTAAAGCAAGTATGGCCATGGTTATTAAAGTCCAGTGTTGCAAGTCATCTGCCACTAAAACATCTGAGAAATACTCCTCCAGAAGAAGAGAAACAAATTTGCATATTTTAAAACTTATGTCTTATCTCTACAACCTTCAAAAAGCTCCTCCAGCACTTCTAAACCAGGAATTTGCTTTTAAACTAGATGTTTCATATGTCCAAGACAGGATATCCACATAAACATGTCTTCCTCTCACCTCACAGAGAGGTTGAACTTCACCTTCAGACTGCCAAGAAACTGGTCGACCGTCCACAAGATATAATGGTGGAATTAATGCTTGGAAACACTGGTGGTGTAGTGGTTAAGAGTTCCGCTGCTAACCAAAAGGTCAGTAGTTCAAATCCACCAGGCACTCCTTGGAAACCCTATGGGGCAGTTCTACTCTGTCCTTTCAGGTCAGTATGAGTCAGAATCAACTTGATGGCAATGGGTTTGATTTGGTTTTTTATAGCACAGAGGTTCCAACCATCATTCTAAGCCCTTATATATTCATTTAATCCTCATATAAACCCTATAAGGTATATAATCTTATCTTCATTTTATGCCTTAACATTTGTTATGGATTGAATTTTGTCCCCCCAAAATATGTATGTGTCAACTTGGCTAGGCCACGATTTCCAGTATAGTGTGCTTGTCCTACATTTTGTGATCTAATGTAATTACCCTCCAGTTTGTGGTGTGTTGTAAACCCTAACCTCTATATGTTAATGAGGCAGAATTAAGATGAGGTGTATCTTGAGTCACTGCCTTACAAGCGGGTATGACTCAAGTCATGCCCTTTCTCAAGTCTCACCCTTACCCTTACTCACATCTTTACTTGAGTCACACCTTTTATCTTACAAGAGAAAAAAGGAGAAGCAAGCAGAGAGAGGGACCTTATCAACACCAAGAAAGAAAATCCAGGAGCGTAGTGCATCCTTTGGACCTGGGGTCCTCGTGCTGAGAACTTCCTAGAACCAGGAGACAGAGAACTGTAACTCCAGAGATGGCGCAAGATGGCAAAAAGTGGTGGCAAAGAACCGGAAGCAGCAGAACCAGGAGACCTGCAGGAGATGGTGCAGTGGGTGTGTCGACCCATGGAGTGAGAGAGCTTAGTGCCTTCAGACAGGAGGCTTGCTGACAGAGTGAGGGACCTCCAGGCACTTGTTGGTGGAACTAGGCTTGCCAACCGAAGGAGATAGAAAGCTAAGCACCTTTGGACCAAGGCTTACTGCAGAGTAGGGTGCCTCGGGGCACTTAGTGGTAGAGCTGACAAGCTTTGAAACACTTACTTGAGTAGAACAGAAGCCGGGACAGGCCAAGGGACTGAGGGCTGAGAGAGAGAGAGAGAGAGAAAGAGAGAGAGGCCTGCCTGAGGGCATGGTTGAGAAGCTGTCCTGACTGAAGAACTGTATCCTCAGTCATTTCCAATCATGAATTGTAACCTGTCATTCCAAGACACAAGGAGATCTCCGAGGAATACCAAGCCCACAGATACTGAAAAGAGACAAGGACCTTCCCCCAGAACCAACAGAGACAGCTTTCTCCTAAAGATGGCAGCCTGAATTCGAACTTCTAGCAGCCTAAAATGTGAGAGAATAAATTTCTGTTTGTTAAAGCCATCCACTTGTGGTATTTCTGTTACAGCAGCACTAGATAACTAAGACAACACTCTCATCTGCCAGTCACATGTTAGAAAGTGGCCAAGCTGGGGTTTGACCTCAGGCAGTCTGGCTCCAGTCTGGGCTCCTAACCCCTAACCTTCCCTGCTCCTTTGACAGCCTCTGTTGATTTTCATGCTTCAGTCAATAACCTTTTCTTCCACAGCTTTATTGAGGTGTTATCTACATACCAGATAGTTCACCCATTTGAAGTGTTCATCTTTGGCAAATGTGTAGTCATATAACCAACACAACAATCAAGATATAGAACCCTTTCACTACACAAAAATTTCCCTCATGCCCCTTTGCAGTCATTCTCTCCCCTGACTCCTGGATCAAGGCAACCACTATGGTTTTGCTTGTTGTGGAATTTATCATCCATGAAATCTCATGGTACTTTCTGTGTTTGGCTTCTTTCATTTAACTTTTGAGCTTCATCTATGTTGTTGTGTGAATTGGTAGCGCATTCCTTTTTATTGCTGGGTAGCACTTGCCATTAGCAAGTGACTGCTTTCATCCAGACCAGGAAATACTCTACTTGTTCCATGAAGTCCTGAGATTTATGTAGGAGTCTGCAGAAAGGATGCTCTAGATACTAGTCTTCCTCATAGTCTTAAAAATAAAGGAGCTTTATAGGGTAGTAACTGCAGTTATATCCTTCCCAGCCTGAATAAGAAATTCAGAACCCCAAGAGTTAAATGGTGTAAAGGGCATCCAGTCAATGAGATACCTTTGCAGTGTCAAGTGACCAATGGGGATGGTCTGTATTGTCTCGAAGATGTGCCAGTGATGAAATCATGCACAGGTGATGGGGCTGCTCCCCAACCCACAATTTGCAGCACCTATGCAATGTTTCCTCCTGTTTGTGTGGCCTTTAGACTCCTGCTATCTACAGTGTTGCCCATAAACCAGCTTCATCACCACCACCTGGGTACTATTAGAAACACAGACCAGTCCTACAAAGAATACTAATAGCAGTTCTGTAGATGGAAGGGAAAAGACACTAGAAAGTAATTCAAAACAATACATAAAAAGAAAGATCCCTAACAAAGAGAACTGCATGGACAAGTGTAAGGGCTAGTAATAAGGTATTCGTGCTTGATAATTCAAATTGTTTTGTCCTTTATGTTTTTAATAGCAAATATATAAAAAGAAGGATAAAAATGTTATAGGGCACTGTCATGGATTGAGTTGTGTCCCCCAAAACTATCCGTCAGATTGGCTGAGTCATATTCCCAGTGTTGCATGATTGTGTAATCTGATGTGATTTCCTTATGTGTTGTAAAACTCTATCACTATGATGAGGTTATATGTGATCTCCTTATGTGTTGTAAATTCTGTCACTGTGATGAGGTTATTCTGATGAGGTTTAAAGATTAGATAGTGTCTTAATGCAATCTTTTTTGAGATATAAAAGAGAGAAGCAAGCAGAGACACATGGGAACCTCATACCACCAAGAAAGCAGTGCTGGGAGCAGAGCACGTCCTGTGGACCTGAGGTTCCTGTGCAGAGAAGCTCCCAGACCAAGGGAAGACTGATGCATTACAAGGACCTTTCTCCAGAGCTGACAGAGAGAGAAAGCCTTCTCCTGGAGCTGATGCCCTGAATTTGGACTTGTAGCCTACTGGACTGAGAGAATAAACTTCTCTTTGTTAAAGCCATCCACTTGTGGTGTTTCAGTTAGAGCAGCACTAGATGACTAAGATAGGCACATGAAATATAAAGACGTAATTAGTGATAATAACAACAAAGGTGAGGGAGGAATGGTATAGATGCAGAATTTCTTGTATGTTACTGAAGTTAAGATGGTATCAACTAACCCTAGGATATTATAAATACAAGCTGTTAAATGTAATATTCATGGTAACCACTAAGAAGATATCTAAAAAACATACACAAAATGAAAAGGAGATGGGATCCAAAATGGCTCACTACAATAAACCAACAAAACACAAAAGCAAGTAGTAGTAAAGGACAAAGACAAGGCTTAAGACACACAAAAAAAGCAAATAAGAAAATGGTAGAAGTAAGTCACTTCTTATTGGTACTGCACTTTTATGCAAATAATACACTTGGGTTTTTTGTTTTTGGGGTTTTTTTTGCCAACTGGACCCACCCCAATAGGATTCTTTTAGAAGCACACCATGCTAATTTTTTTACCTGTTGCTGTTAAAAAATTAGCACAATGTGCTTAGGAAAATACCTCAAGGTCAAAATGTATGGTTGGCAAAAAACGTGTAATACACACATTAATTGAGTAAAAATATGTTAATTACAGTGAATGCATATGGAATAAATACTCCAATCAAAAGGCAGAGAGTGGCAGAATGGATCTAAAAAAACATGATCCAACTACATATGTTTACAAGAGACAAACTTTAGACCTAAAGACACAAATAGGTTGAAAGTCAAAAGATGGAAAAAAATATTCCACACAAATAATAATCAAAGAGAGCTGGAGTGGCAATCTTAATATCAGATAAAGTAGACTTTAAGGCAAAATCTGTTAGAATAGAAAAAACATGGACATTATATAGTGGTAAAGTGGTAATTAATCAAGAAGATTTAACAATCATAAGTATATATGCACTCAACATCAGAGGACCTAAATATATAAAGTAAACAATGATAGAACTGAAGGGAGAAATAGCACTACTATAATGGTTGGAGACTTCAGTACCCCACTTTCAATATTGGACAGAAAATCTAGAAAGAAGATCAACAAGAAAACAGAGGACCTGAATGACACTATAAACCAACAAGACTTGACAGACATATATAGAATACTCCACCCAACAGCAGCACAATATACATCCTCCTCCAGTGCACATGGATCATTCTCCAGGATAGACCACATTTTAGGTCACAAAGCTAGTCTTAATAAATTTAAAAAGATTAAAATCACACAAAATATTTTCTCTGACCACAATGGAATGAAGCTAAAAATCAATATCGGAATAAAACTGGAAAACACACAAACATAAGGAAATTAAACAACATGCTACTAAACTACCAATGGGCCAAGGAAGAAATCACAAATTTCTTAAAGTCAAATGAAAATGAAAGCACAACATACCAAAACTTATGGGATGCAGCGAAGGCAGTAATCAGAGGGAAACGTAACAACAAACTTGTACATGAAAAAAGAAGATCTCAAATCCACAGCCTAACTCGATAACTCCAGGAACAAGAAAGAGCAAACTAAGTCTAAACCTACCAAAAGAAAGGAAATAACAAACATCAGAGCAGAAATAAATAAAATCAAAAACAGAAAAACAATAGAATCAATAAAACCAGAAGTTAGTTCTTTGATAAGATCAATAAAATTGACAAACCTTTAGCTAGACTGACAAAGATAAAAAAGAGAAAAGATGCAAATAAATAAAATAAGATATGAAAGAGGAGATATTACAACAGACAAGACAGAAATAAAGGGAAATATGACATAATATTATGAACAACTGTACAATGAACTGGATAACCTAGATGAAATGAAAAAATTCTTAGAAGCACACGACGTACCAAAACTGACTCAAGAGGAAATGTTGTTGTTGTTGTTATGTACCATCATGTTGGTTCCCACTCAGTGTGAACCTGTGTACAATGAAATGAAACACTGCCTGGTCCTGCACCATCCTCACAATCACTGCAATGTTTGAGCCCATTGTTGCAGCCACTGTGTCAATCTGTCATATTGAGGGTCTTCCTCTTTTTCACTGACCCTCTACCTTACCAAGCATGATGTCCTTCTCCAGGGATTGGTCCCTCCTGATAACATGTCCAAAGCATATGAGACAAAGTCTTGCCATCCTTGCTTCCAAGGAGCACTCTGGCTGAACTTCTTCCAAGACGGACATGTTCTTTCTTCTGGAAGTCCATGGTATAGTCAATATTCTTCTCCAACACCATAATTCAAAAGTGTCAATTCTTCTCTGGTCTTCCTTATTCGTTGTCCAGCTTTCGCATGCATAGAAGGCGATTGAAAATACCATGGCTTAAGTCATATGGACCTTAGTCCTCAAAGTGACATCTTTGCTTTTTAACACTTTAAAGAGGTCCTTTGCAACAGATTTGCCCAATACAATAAATATGTCATTTGATTTCTTGGCTGCTGCTTCCATGGGCCTTGATTGTGGATCCTAGTAAAATGAAATCCTTGACAACCTCAATCTTTTCTCCATTTATCATGATGTTGCTTACTGGTCCAGTTGTGAGGACTTTTGCTTTCTTTATGTTGAAGTATAAGCCATACTGAAGGCTGTGGTCTTTGATCTTGATCAGTAAATGCTTCTAATCCTCTTCAATTGCAGCAAGCAAGGTTGTGTCATCTGCATATCGTAAGTTATTAATGAGTCTTCCAGCAACCCTGATGCCACATTCTCCTATATATAGCCCAGTTTCTCAGATTATTTGCTCAGTATACAGATTAAGTATGGTAAAAGCTTGCAGGCTGACACACACCTTTCCTGATTTTAAACCATGCAATATCCCCTTGTTCTGTTTGAATGACTCCCTCTTGGTCTATGTACAGGTTCAGCATGAGCACAATTAAATGTTCTGGAATTCTCATTCTTCACA
>NW_004443956.1:15224243-15225777 GCF_000243295.1 Trichechus manatus latirostris | reverse complement strand
CTTGTATACCAGTGTTCATTGCAGCACTATTGACAATAGCCAAAAAGTGGAAACAACCTAAATGTCCATCAACAGATGAATGGATAAACAAAATGTGGTACATACATACAATGGAATACTACTCAGCCTGTAGGAGAAATGAAGTCTGGATACATGCTACAGAATGGATGGAGCTTGAAGACATTATCCTGAGTAAAGGCAATCACAAAAGGCCAAATATCATATGACCTCACTTATATAAAAAGACAAGAAAAGGCAAATGTGCAGAGACCAAGGATTATTATTAGTTACCAGAGGCAGGCAGGAGGGGAAAGAAGGGAGGTTAATGGTGATGGAAAAATCACATTCATTAAGGGTAGGATTGCACAGCCAAATATTGTAATTGTTGTCAATAAGTTATAAATCTGTAAAAAGTTGAATTGGCAAAAGCTTGTTATCTAGTGCTGCTATAGGTGGCTTTAACAAACAGAAATTTGTTTTCTCACAGTTTAGAAGGCTAGAAGGCCAAAATGAGGGTGCCAGCTCCAGGAGAAGACTTTCTGTCTCTGTCGGCTCTGGAGGAAGGACCTTGTCTCCTTGAGCTTCTGCTCATGGGCAATATTCTTGTGGTTTGGCATCTCTCTTCCCCCCATTTCTGCTTCTTTCACTTGCTTGTTCAGTCTCCTTTATATCTTAAAAGAGATTAACTTAAAACACACCCTACAATAATCATGTCTTGTTAACATAAGAAATACAACCCATTCCTAAATGAGATTATAACCAGAGGCACAAAGGTTAGGATTTACAACACATGTTTTTGGGGTACACAATTCAATCCATAGCAAATATATTTACAACAAAGACAAAAAAAAAAAAAGACTAGCTGCTGAGGCTGCTTATGTATAAGCAAAAACTTCACGGGATTTGGTTCTTTGGTTTGGAGGTCCAGGGTCATGGTTTCATAGGCCATCTCAGTTAATTGGCCTGATAACATTTTTGGTGCTTCTGTTCTACTTCTTAGTTCATTGTGCAGTGCCTGGGGTCTTAAAAGCTTGCAAACAGCTATCCAAGCACAACAGTGGATCTCCATTTTCCTGGAGCAACAGAGGAAGGAGAGTCAGGAATACAAGTAGGATATGGAATGTGTGGCTAATTGCCTCCATGAACAACTGCCACCTTTGCCATGAGACTAAAAGAACTGAATGGTGCCTGGCTACCATTACTGAACACTTTGATTCAGGATTATATAGAGGAATCCTGATCAAAAAGGGAAAAATGCAGAATAGAATTTCAAATTCTCATGGAATCCAGACTTTCTGGAGCCATAGAGGCTGGATGAACCCCTGAAACTATTGCCCTGAGATAAACTTTAAGCCTTAAACCAAAAATATCTCCTGAAGTCTTCTTAAAAATAAATAATAGTTTAGCTTAACTGGTAAAAAATGTCTACCTTGAGCATTACACTCTTTTAAGAACTACCTTTATGGGATCAGATTGACAACAGCAACTGAGAAGATTAGATAGGAACCTTAGGGGGCTGTGAGTTTATGTTAAC
>NW_004443956.1:15221747-15223223 GCF_000243295.1 Trichechus manatus latirostris | reverse complement strand
GCTTGGCTGGACTTAATTTAGAAGCTATTGATTTACCAGAGCCACAACTAGCACTAGCAGAAATATTGTGTTGTTGGAAAATAACAACAACAATAATAATTGTTTGTTATGATGCAAGCCTAATTATTCTCAACGATCTTAGTCTAGTCAGCTCAGTTGTTTAGAACTTAGTGCTGTTAAAAAGAATCAAAACTCAACAATATTTGAACATAAGGTTTATTCTGAGCAGTTATTCTATATGCATATAGGGAGAGCATTTTGATTCCAGAAAAAGCAAATGGCTCCAAGAAGCTAGGTACAATGAGGCTTATAAAGAGAAAAAGAAGAGGAGGGAGAAATATAGAAGATCAAGTATTGGCTAATCTTAATATGATTGATTGAACCCTGCCCTCCTGCCTTTTATAAGATCAAGGGATATCAGTTCACAAGATAGTCTCTGCCCCTCCACTCAGCCGCATCTTTTGAGATTCAAATTTAGTAAATCTAGCTTCAAACAGGAAAGAAAGGATTTGCAACTTCCAGTGAAAGAAAAGCTGCTGGTGAATTAATTTTGCTCAGGGATTTCTTTAAAGTGAATGTTTGGTTCCGTGGGTAAGAAAACTCCAAAATCAAAGCAAGATGTCTGCTATCAGTTTGTCTCTTTGACAGTGCAAATAAAACTAGGATCTTGGGTGCAGTTCCCTAAGGCTGCTCCTCTGAGGCCCAGCCTGTGGGCAAAGCTGCAGGTTCCTCATGCAGAGATTCAGGACATCAGAAATATGACAGAGACATATTAGATCGGGTTGACTTCATGGACTCTGGAGTTGAATTGACCTCAGTTCACATCCTGACTCTGCCACTTGCTGGCTCTTGATCTTTGGCAAATTCATTGCTATCTGCCTTGGTTTCAACAGTACCTGCCTCATAAAGTTATTGTGAGAGTTAAATATGATCACTTACAGCAGTTAACACAGTGCTGGCACGTGATGATTGTTTATATAATGAGTTATTATTAACTACCCTCACAGCTGCCTTACCTCCGAGCCTTGTGCCTGTCTGTTATTGGATTTTCTCCCCAGTGCCCTCCATTATTGCTTCTTTCAGACTTTCAACTCCTCCTGCACCCCTGCTGTTAGTCTTTAGGGAGATCCCTCAGCACTGAGCTTCACAGCCCGGGGCCAAACCACCTGGCCCACACCCTGTGCTGTCTCCTGGAGCCTCAGCCAAGGCTGGCACCCAAAGATGCCAGTTTTCTAGACCAGAAAGAAGTTCAACATGTTCCTGCCAAATTTCCCCCTACTGAGGGGAAATTGAGAGCAACAGATTTACATTAACTCCAGTTCATTTCAACAAAGAGAGTTCAGGGTCCATCGTGGGTAAGGCACCATGCTGGGCACTGCATTGCTGCTCTTAGGGAGTTCTCTACTCTGATGCACATGGTGCGGGAGTCAGAGTCATGGCCCCAAAGAGAGCCAGGTCCTGATCTCCAGAACCTGT
>NW_004443956.1:15217616-15219901 GCF_000243295.1 Trichechus manatus latirostris | reverse complement strand
CTCCACCAGGTCCTATGATGTTGGAGGTATCAGTGGTGAAGAAAGACAAGCAGGCTTTTCTGACAATTCCTAGAGGGAGGCTCACAATAGAGACCCCTAGGGTTCTGAAGTAAGGCCCTACTATCTGCAGGAAGAAATTATTTGCTTTATGAGAAACAGCTTCTGGTGCATTATTGAGCTTTGATGAGACTGAACACTTGACCATAGGGTACCAAGTGACCTTGCATCTAGAATTGCCCATCATGTTCAAGGCTCTGTTGACCCTCCAAGTCATAACGTCAGACAGACCCAGCAGTAGCCCATGATAGGATAGAAATGGTATGTCCGAGATTGGACTTGAGCAGGACCAGAGGCATGAGGATGCCACATGACCCTCATTTTACTCACTATACTTGCATCAGCCCCTCCCTCAGCTGGCACCTATGACCATATCAGAGGATCCCGTACAACCAGATGGAGGAGGAGGAACAATCCCAAGCTTGGTTTAGAGTTAGGCCATCTCAGTATGTAGATGCAAGCCTAATATGGACAGCAGCTGCATTACAGCCACATTCAGGGTGTCCTTGAAAAGCAGTGGACTGGAAAAATCTTTGCAATGGGTGAAGCTGTGAGCAGTGCACCTGTCATCCGCTTTGTGTAGAAGGAGAAGTGGTCAAAGTAAGAACGTATAAAGATTCCTGGGCAATGGCCAACAGCCTGTCCAGATGGTCAGCGACCTAGCAGAAAAAGGACTTAAAGATCAGAAACAAGGAGACATGTGGATCGACATATGGGAGTGGGCATACAGTATGAAGATTTTTGTATAATGTGTTAACATCCACCAGACTACGTCTACTACAGAAGAGGCACTGAATACACAAGTAGGCAAAATGGCTCAAGCAGGTTTCTGACTTGGCCAACTGGGTGTCTGGTGATACGATCTACTGGGAAAGGACCTAGGAGGAGGTACAGGTTTGTAGGGAAAGATGATGGGCTCAGTTCTGAACAAGTGAATTTCTGAAGCATTCAACATGCACACTAAGACTTTAGAAATAGGCTGAGGTTTAGAAACAGACTAAGACTGGGAATATTTCTCTCTCTCCCTCTCGTACTTGCTCTCTCTCTCTGTATGTGTGTGCGTGTGTGTGTCTGGTCCCTGGATGGTGCAAATGGTTTGTGCTGAATACTAACTCACCCAGTGGCACCATGGAAGAAAGGCCTGCAATCTACTTCCATAAAGATTACAGCCAAGAAAACTCTATGGAGCACAGTTCTATTCTATAATACATGGGGTTGCCATGAGTTGGAAGTAACTCTTGACAGCAACGAATTTTTTTTTTTTTTTTTTTTTTTTGGTGTGTGTGTGTAGGTAGGTGGATGGGTGGATGGGTGTGCATGCATGCACATGTGTCTACCATCAACATATATATATTAGTTGAAGCCATGAAAAAGGAGACAATCATGCAGGAAAAGAGAGGATCAGTAAGAAGAGAAAATGACTAGAGATATTTGCATTAAAGGAAAGGCATAGGATGAAGAATGAAGAAGCCTGAGAAGAAACAGGCGGAGAAGTTAGATGAGATCTAACAAAGAGCGGCATCACAGGAACAGTATTCAAAAAATAAATAAGGTAGAAAGAGATTATACTCTCAGTGACAGAGAGTTAAGCGAATACAAAAAAATTTTTAGTCTTGATTTTTACTAAGTGTTTAATAAATGTTTGAATGAATGAATGAACCAGAGAGACATATTCAATCACTCTATGGAGAACCTCACCAAAATGAAAGGATTTCTATCCCATTAATTAGTTGAGGCTCAACTATCTGAAATATCATTAACAAAGCTAGAAATTGTTTTGCTATCCACTCAATCATAAAAGTGTAAAAAGAAATGCATTGGAATGAAACTGTAAAAAATGTCTTGAATCTTGAGGAAGTGAGCACATTCCTCACACGATCCTAGGCCTCCTGGACACGTCTGTCTCCATGAGAGTTTCTTTTATAACTAACTGCCACTTCCCTCCTCTAATACTTGCAGTGCTTCATATGTGGAATATATTTCTCTACAAGTGTCTTTAATAACTTCAAATGAAACTATAAAAATTAGGGGGAAGGAAATCTCTGTAAATCATGAAAAATATGTGAACCAAATTTTAAGATTAATAACTCGGAAAAGTGAAAAGGTATTGGAGACTGGAATGTCAAGGAAGAATTCAAGACAGAGGAGAAACTTGGTTTGGGCCTTGAGGAAAGACCCATCTCCAATCTCCAAAAGTCCTTCCCTTTAGAAGTTCTTCCTAGTCACCC
>NW_004443956.1:15214885-15216400 GCF_000243295.1 Trichechus manatus latirostris | reverse complement strand
GAGATGCCACACCTAGATTAAAAATTGTACTATCTTATTGTTGTATTTAGTTGTCATCAAGTAGTTCCTACTCATGGCAACCTTATGTATAACAGAACAAAACATTGCCGGGTTCTGTGCCACCCTCACAATTATTGGTATACTGGAACCCATTGTTGCAGCTCTTGTGTTAATCCATCTCATGGAAGGTTTCCCTTGTTTTCATTGACCCTCTACTTTAGCAAGCATGATGTCCGTTTCTAACAAGTAGTCTTTCCTGATAATGTGTCCCAAGTAAGTGAATCCAAGTCTCACTATCCTCACTTTTAACGAGCATTCTGGGTGTACTTCCTCCAAAACTGATTTGTTCATTCTTCTGGCAGTCCACAGTATATTTAATCTTAAACAAAGGTAATAAATTCCAGAAATTTCAAGAGGCTTCTTTTTTTCATATCTTAACATCTCTGAAATCAGGGTTTATTGAGTTGTTGTAATCTTACAAACACTGTTAGTGGTTGACATTGCTGGGCATGTGTAAACCTAATCACAACTCTTCATCCTGTCATCACACCAATCAAGTTGCGCATGTTGTCCATACTACATGCATTGAGTTTAATTGCTATTTAACATGTCTTTAAAACTATGATATTATGATTCAGTGTTAAACAGAATGTTATTGGGCACGCAGAAAGGCGTGCAAACAGAGCAGGCAGGAGTAAATGTGATATTAGTGAAGCAAATATTCATCATCAGAGGAATGAACACCAGTGTCAAAACACGCACAGCAGGGGTGAGGGACTTGGAGAAAATGCCAGAAAAGATGATGGAGCACTCTGTGTTAGAATGCTTCTTCACCAGTACCCTTTCTGCCACAGGGGACATTATTGCGTTGGACATTAAAGACAGAGACAAAAATTGGCTCAGAAGAGTCAGACAGTAAAAGAGAAGATATTTCAGTACAATCTCAGTTTTACTTAGATTTTCTTTTTTTAATACATGCACAGAGTGATATATGATAAAGGTTTGTCTAAATAAAGACAAAGTATCTTTTTAAATATAAGAAAAATTCTAAAGAAGAAATGTGTCACTATTTAATTGGCAGATTGTTTTCTTTTGTAGTGAAACATAAAATAATAGGTGTATTACAGTATATGATGACTTGGATTCAATGATATCATATACACGAACACACACAAACGAAACTCAGTATTTTATTAGAGCCACACTTTAGGGTATATATCTGTTCATACATGTGAAGTAGTTTATCTTTACCCAAAAGAGTACTGGATATCTTCATACTCCACATATTCACTGGACTTTGAAGACAACTTTTGGTTTTTTCCAAAAATCAGATTCTCCATTTGAATGTACCAACATTGAGGCTACCGAAAGGCTCTGAGGTGAAAAAAATCTCATTTCTAAGCAATGGTAATATCAGCAGAGTTATTACACAATATCCCAAATTTATACAATTGACAAGGACAAATTTGTTTGGATGTATAAGTTTTGATATATCTGTTAAAAATAAATCAGTCT
>NW_004443956.1:15212261-15212990 GCF_000243295.1 Trichechus manatus latirostris | reverse complement strand
ATTAAGTCTGTATTAGTTTCCTGTGGCTGCTGTTGCAAAGTACCAAAAACTTGATGAGTTAAAACTACACAGATTTATTCTCTTACAGTTCTGGAGGTCAGAAGTCCAAAATGGGTTTCACTGGACCAAAAACTAAGGTGTCAGGAGGGCCGTGCCCCCTTGGAAGGCTCTAGGGGAGAATCCATTTCTTTACCTTTTCCAGCTTCCAGAGCTGCATTCCTTGCATTCATTGGCTGGTGGCCACATCGCTCAAATCTCTGCTTCCATTATTACATCACCTTCTCCTCTTCTGTAGTCAAATTCCCCTCTACTCCCTCATGATTATATTTAGAACCCACCTAGATAATCCAGGATAATTTCTTCATTGCAAGATCCTTAACTTAATCACATCTACAAAGTCCCTTTTGCCATGTAATGTAACAATCACAGATTCTGTGGATTAGGTCCTGGATATCTTTGGGGGCCACTACTCCCTTACCAGACTATGAACTCCTAACGGGTAAGAATAGCCTTCTAAACTCTGTATATGCAGTAACTGTGCAGTGTCTAGTAATGTCAACAGTGCACAACAAACTTTGTTAAATGAATGAATAACCTTGCCTACCCATACTTCTACAATCACTACCATTCCATGTGCAGTGCAATGAATGATTTTTATATGGACTTTCTAGCCATGGTCTTCTGTTGTTGTTGTTAGGAGCCATCCAGTCAGTTCCAACTCACAGCGAC
>NW_004443956.1:15209159-15210923 GCF_000243295.1 Trichechus manatus latirostris | reverse complement strand
GCTTTTGAACGATCTTCAGTAAAATTTTACTTGTGTGTGATGTTAATGAAATTGTGCGATAATTTCTGCCTTCTGTTGGATCATCTTTCTCTGGAATGGGCACAAATATGGATCTCTTCCAGTCTGTTGGCAGGTACTTGTCTTCCAAATTTCTTGGCATAGATTAGTGAGGACTTCCAGAGCTGCATCCATTTGTTGAAACATCTCCACTGGTATTCCCTCAGTTCCTGGAGCTTTGTTTTTCACCAACACCTTCAGTGCAGTTTGGACTGCTTCTTTCAATACCATCAGTTCTTGATCATATGCTACCTCCTAAAATGGTTGAACTTCAACCAATTCTTTTTGGTACAGTGACTCTGTGTATTCCTTCCATCTTTTGTTGATGCTTCCTGCATCATTTAATATTTTCCCTATAGAAACCTTCAGTATTGCATCTTGAGGCTTGAATTTTTTCTTCACTTCTTTCAGCTTGAGAAATTCTGAGCGTGTTCTTCCCTTTTGGTTTCCTAACTCCAGGTCTTTGCATATTTTGTTATAATACTTTACTTTGTCTTCTTGAGTTGCCCTTTGAAATCTTCTGTTCAGCTCCTTTAATTCATCATTTCTTCCATTTGTTTTAGCTACTCGACTTTCAAGGGCAAGTTTCAGAGTCTCTTCTGACATCCATTTTGGTCTTTTGTTTCTTTCCTGTCTTTTTAATGACTTTTGCTTTCTTCAGGTATGATGTGCTTGATGTCAGCCCACAACTGGTCTGGTCTTCAGTCATTAGTGTTCAATGCCTCAAATCTATTCTTACGATGGTCTGTAAATTTAGGTGGGATATACTCAAGATCGTACTTTGGCTCTCATGGACTTGTTTTAATTTTCTTCAGCTTCAATTTGAGCTTGCATATGAGCAATTGATGGTCTGTTCTGAAATCAGCCCCTGGCCTTGTTCTGACTGATGATATTGAGATTTTCCATTGTCTCTTTTCACAAATGTAGTTGATTTAATTCATGTGTATTCCATCTGGCAAGGTTCACATGTATAGTCGCTGTTTATGTTGTTAAAAAAAGATATTTGCAATGAATAAGTCATTGTCTTGCAAAATTTCTATTATGGGATCTTTTGCATCATTTGTATTACCTAGGCCATATTTTCCAACTAGTGTTCCCTCTTCTTTGTTTCTAACTTTAGCATTCCAATCACCAGTAATTATCAATGCATCTTGATTGCATGTTTGATCACTTTTAGACTGCAGAAGTTAGTAAAAATCTTCAATTTCTTCATGTTAATGATATTGGCCTTAGTGGTTGGTGCATAAATTTAAATAATTATTAACTCGTCGTCCTTGTAGGCATATGGATATTATCTTATCACTGACAGCGTTGTACTTTAGGTTATATCTTGAAATGTACTTTCTGATAATGAACACAACACCATTCCTCTTCAAGTTATCATTCCTGGCATAGTAGACCATATGATTGTCTGATTCAAAATGGCCAATACCAGACCATTTCAGCTCACTAATGCCTAGGATATCTATCTTTATGCTTTCCATTTCATTCTTGACGACTTAACAATTTTCCTAGATTCACACTTCATACATTCCACATTCCTATCATTAATTGATGTTTGCAGCTGTTTCTCCTTATTTTGAGTCATGCTACATCAGCAAAGGAAGGTCCCCAAAGTTTTACTCCATCTATGTCATTAAAGTCAACTCTACTTTGAGGAGGCAGCTCTTCCTCTGTTGTATTTTGAGTGCCTTCCAACCTGAGGGA
>NW_004443956.1:15204135-15208322 GCF_000243295.1 Trichechus manatus latirostris | reverse complement strand
TCAGAGGTCTGAAAAGGCCCAGCAGCAGAGGCCCAGGTGATCCCATTCAGGGGTCTTCCTGTCAGCAAGGCAAGGCCCAGCAAAGCCCATTGGCAGAGCAGAAGCCTCTGACAGCACAAGCCCAGGTAGCATGGGGACAGACAGATGCAGAGTTGATGTGAAGACAGCACATGACCTGAACCACTGGGTGCACTGGCCCAGAGACATAAGTATGGACAGGGGTAATTTGGGGAAAGGTATTTCCCCTACAAGAATATGTTGTTATTATTTACTCTTTGTTTTCTATAATAATAATGGCTTTCACTTTGCCAACACTGTGTGTCTCCTGCATCTGCTCAATCACAGATGAATGTAGCACCCATGGAATGGTTGCTGCCAGTGGGTGTATGTGTCTCATTCCTAGCAGTCTGATGTTTGCCTGGAAGTCTGAGGCATAGCCTGTTTGCATATGCAGTGCAGATAGACAGATACCATGCCTAGTGCTTGATCATTTTTTATATAATATACTATTTGCTTTATACCATGTTTTAAGAACTTTAAAGAATGTTGGTGAGGCATTCATTTTTATAAGAGTTTCCTTCAAAGTCCCTGGCTTTCAGTGGTTTCAGAATAGGGATTGATTTTATTCCATTTCCATCAATCTTCTTTGTTTTTCCATTCATCCTACAAATTTTCTCAACACATCTGGCCCAGGGTCAACAGGTCATGGTGGAGAATCTCTGTCCCAGTCACATGGCTTCGTCCAAACAGGATTACCTGGTATCATATTTCTATTGTTAGCCATTGTAATCATCCCTTCTGTCGGGAAAGTTTGGCTTGTGGATAAATCAAAGCAGCTTTGCAACAAAAGTCAAGGACAGACTAACTTCCTGGGAAGAAATTCACTTTGCAAATATATTGCTTTCTCAGCCATAAACAAGGTCACCAACAGTACCTTTCACCTTGATGAGAAATTCAAAATTTCCAAAGGAAAAATTGCCCTACAGGCAGAGGAATCTTAGCTCACCTCAGTCTTTTTTTGGACATAATTTCTCCATCATAAATTGGTCCCAGTTAGCCCAAGAAGACATGTGGTTTTTGATTTGTGCGACCAAACATCTTAAATCTCACTGCTACCTACAAGTCCCTAAATCTAACTCTTTTTGCTGACAAGAGAAGAAAATTTGGAAGCCCCAGATTTTACAAGCATTTTTTCTTGGCTTCGGCATTCCCCACCAGTGCCTGTCAGGTCAATGTTGCCACCTTTGATCACTTTGTTTGTTTGGACATTGAATAGAAAAAAGTACAACTTATGCTTCATCCATTCTGTGAGTCTAGGCCAAGGTCAGCTATGCATGAAGGAAAGAGGGACCAAGAGCCAAGAGAGGCAAGATGAAGGGTGAGGTGCAGGTGAAGGGAATGATCTGGACCATAGATATATGTGTGGCAGGATGCATTTTCCAAAAATGACCACGACAATATTTCCAGTCCTGCATGTTCTTCCAGAACCTTGCCACTCTCCATCATGAAGTGAAGTCTGTTTCATTTCACCTTAATCTGGGAGGGACTTTAAGATTGCTTCAATGACTAGAATCCAAGGGAAGTGATGCTGTGTAACTTCCAAGGCTAGGTCACAAAAGGCAAAAAGAACTTCTCTCTGTCTCTCTCTTTCTCTCTGTCTCTCTCTACTTCTCTTTCTGTCTCTCTCTCTCCATCCTTTCTTTTGAAGCCCAGCCACCATGTGGTGAGGAAGCCCAGGCCAAATGGAGAAGCCATATGTGTAGGGTGTTTTATCTGAGTCCCAGCTAGGGTTTCAGCCAAAATTTAGTATCAACCTCCAGATATGTGAATAAGTGAGTCTTCAGAAGATTCCAACCCTGAGCCTTTAAGCCACCCCAGCTGATGCTAAATGGAGTAAACACAGGCTATCTCCACCTTATCTAGCTTCCCTGGGTAGTGCAAAAAGTTAATGTGCTCAGCTGCTAACCAAAAGGTAAAAGGTTTGAATTCACTCAGAGGAGCCCTGGAAGGAAGGCCTGGTAATCTACTTCTGAAAAATCAGCCATTCAAAACTATATGGAGCACAGTTCTATTCTGACACACATGGGGTTGCCATGAGTCAGAGTCAACTCGATGGCAACTGGTATTCCCACTGTGTCCTACACAAGTTACAGATTTATGAGCAAAGTAAATGCTCATTTTTAAGCCACTAAGTTTTGGGATAATTTGTTACACAGTCATAGTAAGTAGAACAATCTAAAAACCAATAGCTCAGAGTAAGTAAATGGGCAGGACCCTGGGATCATGCAGAACAAGCTGACAGGCAAAGCAGACACAATTTAGAAAGATCTTGGGACCTTAGAAGATCATGAGGCCAAGTATCCTCTTCTATTTCTCCAGCTATAGGAAAAATCTTCTTCATGCTGAAAACCTGTTTCATCATGAATCACTGCCTCTACTGTGGTTAAGAATGCTGTAAGTTTGGGGACTTCCGGGCAACATTGCACTATAGACAGAAGCGCCACGCCATCCCTCCACAGCAAAGATCCAAAAAACTAAGTCAAACAGAGACACTCGTCCGTCCTGAAACCCTAAACATCAAATGAAGAGATAAAGAATTCAGCCAAGCACTGAATGGAATAAGAAACTGACCAAGAACAGAGAGTGAGGAGACATACATGCAGAGGTCCCCTATCAGCTAATGCAGCATGGATCTGCCATCTTGGACTCCTAACGGAGATCAGTGAACAGGGGATATGAGAAAGCAGTTTCACGGAGTTTCCAGCAGGAGATAGACGAACCAGTAACCAGCGATATACACTTTCCCACCCCCCACCCCTCTCCACCCCTACATGGCCTCCTCTGCTTCCTGCAGCCACAGTCTCTTGGCCAGGAAGCACAACTTCACCCTGGTGTCGCTTGGATTCCACCCCCCCGCACTGGCTGACTCACCAAGTGCCATCGTTGGCAACTGGTGTTGCTTTTTTCTGCTTCTTTAGATTTCTTCCTTGCCTCTCACCACTACTCCCCCCACCGCAAATACCTGGCTCTGCGTGCCATCTTTGTTTCTTCCTGAAAGGCTGCGAAACACTGTTTGACTGTGAAACTGCTTCCAGGGCCGTGCCTGTATGCTGGTGGGACCCCTGGGGGTTTTTTTTGTTAGTTTGTTTGGATTAGTTCGGTTTTGATTTGTTTGTTTGTTTGTTTGTTTGTTTTCATTTTCTTTCCTCTGCTTGGGAGCCCCTTCTGGCCAGGCAGTACTGCGTGGCTTGGGAAATACTCCCTTACTCTACACAGATGCATGGTGACATCCCTGGGGACATTTCTTTTTAATTGCTTTTTTTGTTTGTTTTTGTTGTTGTTGTTTTCTTCTCTCTCTTTTTCCCTTTTTGTCTTTCTTCATTTCCAGTTTCTTGTCTCTCTATACTTACCTTCTCTTCCTGTCTCTTGAATACTTGGTGCTGTGTGACACTGCTACCCTTCTAGCCAGGCTGTACTTCAGCCACACCAGTGGGATCCCTGGGGGCTTTTCTTTCTTTTTTTTATTTGCTCTTCTTTTTTTTCCTCTAATTTTTATTTATTCTTTTTTTCATTTACCCTTTTTCTTTTTTTATTTTTGTTTTTCTCCATTTCTCAGTCTCTCATCTCTCCACTCGAACAGCAATCTCCCTTAACACTCTTTTTTGTTTGTTTATTTGTGTGTATGTTTTCAGCCCCTGTTCCTCTCTCCTCTCTCTCCTCTTTCCTATACCCATCTTAGCTCCACACGTCACAATCTCCCCCCTCCTTTTTGCCTACCTGCACTGTGTACTGAATATCACAACCTCAAGCAGCACAGGCACAGCCTACCAGAACCTGCCCTGCACTGATTCCCAGCCTGCCCTGTCAGCCCTAGCATGTGCCACAAACAACCCATCCCAGGAACTTCCCTTCAGCTGGACTTGCCCTGCTGTACCATACCTGAGTGACTGACCCTGCCCATTGAAAAAGGTGGTGAAAAGTATCGTGCCCACAGACGAGCAAACAACAAAGAACGTGCAGTCCGCCTGCTCAGACACAACAAAATAAAACAAAAAAGCAGGATGAAACTAACAAATCTACAATCAATAAAGAAGGAAAGTAACTACTGAATGCCCCAAAGACACAGACAATATCAAAACATTTACAAAAACAGGACAAGATGGTTCCAGTAGGCATCCAAAATAAAA
>NW_004443956.1:15179981-15181321 GCF_000243295.1 Trichechus manatus latirostris | reverse complement strand
GGGCAGTGTTTTGTTCTTTTGTATATAGGGTCACTATGAGTTGGAACTGACTGGATGGCATCTAACAACAACAACACCTTTAATTAATCAGATTCTACTTTGAAATAATATTATACGACATCATGTGTAGCTTAAGAACCTTAAGAACACTCTCAATTCCTCTCTCCTGTCCCTGTGCTGCTGTTGTCACATATGCTATAAATACACAATATATTGCTATTTTCTTTGCTTTAGTCAGTTATCTTTTAGAGCAGTTAAAAATACTTTTTTAAAAAGGAATTTATCTTCATTTATACCATTTCTAGCACTCCTTATTTCTTATTGTAAATCCTATTTTCTGTCTGAAATCATATTCCTTCTACTTAAAGAACTTTTACCATTTATTGTAGTGCAGTTCTGCTGGAAATAAATTCTATCTATTTTTGTTTGAAGTAGTCTATTTCTTCTTCATTTTTGAAAAAAATATTTTTGCAAGGTACAGAATTCTGGACTGACAGTTTTGACTTTTTTCATTCAGTACTATAAAGATGTCACTCCATGGTCTTCCAGCTTGCATAGTTGCTGGCAAGAGGTCTGTTGTAATTCTTATATTGTACTTCTTATATTTTTATATTATGTATACAATGTGTCTTTTTTTTCTCTGGCTGACTTCAAGATTTCTCTTTATCTTTGAATTTCTGCAGTTTGTATGTGCTATGTATAGGTATGGGAGTTTTGGGTACTTTCCTTCTTGGTTTTCTCTGAGTTTCTTGGATATGTGGTTTGGTGCCTGTCATTAATTTTGGAAAATTCTCAGTTATTATCTCTCCAAATCTCTTCTGCCTCTCTCTCTTCTCTTCTCACATTCCAGTTACTCATATTTTATGCCGCTGGTGTTTTTCCATAGTTCCTGAATGCCCTAGTCTGCTTTTTCATTTTTTTTTTCCTCTTTGTGTTTCTCTTTGGGTTATTTCTATTGACTTCTGTTTAAATCTACTTACTCTTTCCTCAGCTGTGTCAAGCCTACTGATAAACTCATTAAGCATTTATTTCCATTTGATTTTTCTCTTATAGTTTCCATCTCTCTACTGAAATTACTTATCTCATCATATTGTCTACATTTTCTGCTAGACGCTTTAGCATGTTAATCATAGTTATTTTAAATACTCAGTCTGATAGTTCAAACTTCTGCATCATGTATGAGTGTTGTTCTGTTGATTGTTTTTTGATAGAGTGTTGACTTTACTTGCTTCTTGTATGCCTTATAATTTTTGTTTAAAGACAGACATCTTGTGTAAAAGAGAAGAAACTGAGGTAAATAGTTTTTATGCCTGGGAATGGGCTCATGTCTTCTTTTGTTA
>NW_004443956.1:15172424-15175069 GCF_000243295.1 Trichechus manatus latirostris | reverse complement strand
AATAGCCACAAACATACCAACAACAGCCATGAAGATGACACAAGACCAGGCAATGTTTTGTTCTGTTACACTTAAGGCCGCCATTAGTCAGAGCTGACTTGACAGCAGCTAGCAGCAACAATAACAACTTTATACAACCTTAATCATTCTGCTTTGGATAACATAACCCACCATGAGGATGCCCAGTTATAAACCTAAAAATTGAAAGGAAAGGAAATTTCATACTTGCTGAATGGGAAATAGGTTTGTTAGCTATGTTTAGTACAATCCTGGGGAAACTTGACTTAGGTTATGGTACTTCAGAAAGAAATGAACAAAATGCTTATTTCCCAAGTACATTAGGATCTGGCATCTATTGCAGATGTTTTTGCATGCAGTGGCAGGTCCCACTAACCAGCAGGTACCAAAAGGGCAAACAAATCTCCTTCTTTGTGTATTCCTGCAGTACCTAGCCTAGGACTTTACACTCAACAGGTATGGAATAAATGTTTACTGAATAAATGATCAAATGAATGCTACATAAATATGTCACCGTTGTCTTTACAAATTGTACCATTTATTATTCCACTGAAAAATGTTGGTCCCATTTTTGTAATTTTCTTAATAAAACCAAATGAGACTAAAATAGGACAAAACTTGGAGAGAAAGTCAGATCAGAGTATCGATTTGGCAACAATTTTTAATTTAATTTCTAAATTTGACACTAGATCATTTTTTATTGACTGTCCAAAAGAGACAGTGAGGATGATTGTTAACAGCAGATATGCTGATGTCATTCAAACTTAGATTTGATCCCAGTTCCGCTATTTATTATGCTTGTAATCTTGGGAAATTCCCGTAAATTTTTTAGTCTCAGTTTCTTCATCTATAGAGTGTGAGTAATAATAATAGCACCTACTTCACTGGGTTGGTGTGAGGATGAAATGGAGCAGTGCATGGGAAGTCTTAGTGAAGTGCCTGGCACCTGGTACATTCTAAATGCTTGTCAGTTGTGATCAGTCAGTGCCAAGGTTTTGAGAGAGGTAGCTGCTCTCTCAAATGCCTTCAATAATCAGAGTTTTTGCAAATGGCAATTAGACTCTTCCCCCAAGCAATTATACTATTTCCCAGAAAAGAAATAACATGTTCGAAATAATAATAATAATTATTATGTTTACAGTGTACCAGGACACTGTTTTAAGTGCTTTACAAACATTATGTTTACTCTTCTCAGCAACCATTATAAGTCTCATTTTTATCCGCACTTTATAGATGAGAGAAACTGAGAACAGAGAAATTAGGTCATTTGCCAGAGGTCACACAGTTTATAAGTGGCAGAGACCAGAGACCCATCCCAGACAGTCTGGCTCAGAGTCTGTGCTCTTAACCACAGTCTTTTCTACCTCTTCAGCAACTTTTGTTATTTACTCCAACTGATCTGACTCTTAAATTATCCCACACATAGCAGACATTTTAATTTTATTTTTGTTACTCAAGAAAACATAAAAATGGGATATTATTTCCAGACATCAGCCAGATTATTAGAAAACACTTCATCTGTCTATGCCTCAATCCAGTCACAAAATAACAAAGAGAAATTCAACAAAAAAAAACTTAGTATTTGATTGCCAATAATTCTACATGGCTTAAGAAAGCCTGCAGCTAAAAATAGTCATTGGATATAATCTTCAATTACAAAAGGATAAATTAATTCCTTCCAGACTGCAGCAAAAACTTAAAAAGTATCCCCACATGTCCCCTTAGTTTTCAATCTGTTCAACTAAAAACAAAACAAAAGCTTACAAGAAAATAATTTCAAATGTCTTACTGTTGTGAAATCTAACTACATCACAAGGACAATGTCTCTTCCATCTAAACATTGCAAAAAAAAAAAAATTGTCTCCCTTAACCCTCTGCTATATCAGAGCAGGGGAAGGAGATACAGACAGATGGTATCCAGGTCACGCACCACACAGAGATGGATGGATGAGATTTCTAGAACAGAATTGCCAGGCCAGGCATTGGTCATTCTCAGAACTCGCATACAGAAACTCTCAAGATGAGTCTAGCCAGAAGAGCAAAGTGGGGAGGTGAGGGGGCAAGAGGCATGGGGGCATACAGTACAAGAAGAGCAGGTGGAGGGGAAGGTCAGACAGGAATCAAGTGTCCTTAGCCCAAGCCCCAAATGCAGTGTCCAGGGATTCTATAAAAATCAGGTTCAAAACAGGTCATTGTGATGGTTGCACAACACGGTGAACATAATTAATGCCAGTGAACTGTACACTTAAAATGGCTGAAATGGAAAATTCCATGTTATATATATATTTTACCACAACAAAGAAATCTTTTTTAATCAGGTTTGAACATGTGAAAATTATAAATATAAAAAGTATACTTGTTTACATGCACTATGCTACAGGCATGGAGCTAAAAGATGGTTCAATCCACTAACCAATGGCAGAGATGAGGATAGAAAGTCAGTGAGGACCCAGAAATCCCAAAGACAATTGAAAACTCAGTCATCAAGAGAAATTGATTTCCCCAACACTTTGTAGTACAAAGCAAAACTGGCAGTTCCTGGGACAGAGGTAGAGAGCCTTGGGCATATTCAATCATTACTCATTACAATTTATGGTCAAAAGAGATTTTTAAAGTGTTAAAAAGCA
>NW_004443956.1:15165577-15166747 GCF_000243295.1 Trichechus manatus latirostris | reverse complement strand
CAGTGAAGCCATCTGGTCCAGGACTTTTTTGTTGGGAGATTTTTGAACACTGACTCTATATCTTCACTTTTTATGGGTCTGTTGAGACTTTCTATTTCCTCTTGAGTCAGTTTGGGTAAGTTGTGTGCTTCTAAGAATTTGTTCGTTTCATCTAGGTTATCCAGTTTGTTGCCATATTGTTGTTCATGATATTCTGCCATAATTCTCTTTATTTCTATCTGGTCAGTTGTAATGTCTCCTGTTTCATTTTTTATCTTGGTTATTTGCGTCTTTTTTCTTTTTTCCTTTGTCAGTGTAGCTAAAGGTTTGTCAATTTTATTGATCTTTTCAAAGAACCAACTTCTAGTTTTATTGATTGTTTCTATTGCTTTTCTGGTTTTTATTTTGTTTATTTCTGCTCTGATATTTGTTATTTCCTTTGGTAGGTTTATACTTAGGTTGCTCTTCTCTTTCTAGTTCCTGGAATTATAGAGTTAGATTGGTGATTTGAGATCTTTCTTCTTTTTATATTTAGGCATTAATTACTATGAGTTTCTCTCTGACTACTGCCTTCGCTGTATCCCGTAAGTTTTGGTGTGTTGTACCTTCATTTTCATTTGACTCAAAAAAATTTGTGATTTCTCTTTTGATTTCTTCCTTGACCCATTGATAGTTTAATAGTTTTGTTTAATTTCCATATGTTTGTGTATTTTTCAGGGTTTTTTTTTTTTTTTCTGTTATTGATTTCTGGTTTCACTCCGTTGTGGTTAGAAAAAATACTTTGTGGTCTATGCTGGGGAACGATCCATGTGCACTGGAGTGGAATGTATATTGTGCTGTTGTTGGGTGGAGTGTTCTATAGATGTCTGTTAAGTCTTGTTGGTTTATAGTGTCATTCAGGTCCCTGTTTCCTTATTAATCCTCTTTCTAGATTTTCTGTCCAATGTTGAAAGTGGTGTATTGAAGTCTCCAACTATTACTGTAGTGCTGTCTGTTTCTCCCTTCAATTCTATCATTGTTTGCTTTATACATTTAGGTGTTCTGATGTTGGGTGCATATATATTTATGATTGTTAAATCTTTCTGGTGAATTGATGCCTTTATCACTATATAATGTCCATCTTTATCTCTTCTAACAGATTTTGCCTTAAAGTCTACTGTGTCTGATATTAAGATTGCCACCCACTCTCTT
>NW_004443956.1:15162838-15163936 GCF_000243295.1 Trichechus manatus latirostris | reverse complement strand
GTTGACATGTCAGGGGGTTGTTAACCAATGTCATAAAACAATATGTGTACTAACTGTTTAATGAGAAGCTAGTTTGTTCTGTAACCTTCACCTAAAGTACAATAAAAAAAAATTAGTGGTAAGTCCTTCTATTGTGTTTCTCATTTCAGTTATTGTCCCTTTCAGTTGCAATATCTCTTTTTTTTAGATCCTCATTTTGTTCTTACATTGCTTTACTTATTTTTTGAGACCTTTGTCTATGTTTTCCCTTAAATTTTTAATTATGTCTAATCTTGTTGTATTATATTCTTCTATTTTTTTTTCATTATTCAGTATTTCCTAGATGTGCTTTCACTGCTTTCATCATGTTCATTTGGATGAGCCATCATTTCTCTGTTTCTGTGTGTCTTGTGATTTTTTTGTTGGGGCAGTTCCTCTCAATTCTCTCCACTATTTGGTGTTTTTGTCTGCACTACTTTCTGCAAAAAAACTCTTAGACAGGCAGAGACTTTGGCCTTTGCTTACTTTTTTCTCTCCCTCTCTGTGATAGTTCCTTCTACTTCCCTAGATTAATTAGAATTCAATAGTTCCAGATCTCAGTTTTCAACTTTCAATGTCTCACAAACATTCCAGAGAACACAGTGTGATCAATCTGTTATCTGCGGGCACCTCTGCTCAGGTGAGATATCATGCACTAATCAATCTGTCCACTAGGGGCACAGTCCTCTCTCTAGTTATTCCTTTAGTTATTTCCTAGTTATTTCCTAGTTCTTCTCTAGTTATTTCCTTTTCTGTTTCTGCAACCATGTTTTCAGCCAGAAAATCTCAGCAAGACTCTTCTGGGCTGGGTGTTGTCCTCCAGTTTTGCTTAGGGCTTCCTTCTCTGCTCTGTGGGGCTGTTTATATTTGAGCTGGCATTCAGGGGATGCACAGGCAGACTTTCTTCCATTTCGGGAGGCAGAGGGGCTGGCACTCCCCAGAAGGACCTCTGAGAGATCTGTCTTGTTGGTTTCAGAACCCCAGTGGCCTTATCATGGTTGGGGGGAGCATTCTCCACTTAGGGGACCCTCCTCCTGGCTCCAATGTAGGGACCCTTCTGTAGGAGTTCATATTAGTCCA
>NW_004443956.1:15159380-15161967 GCF_000243295.1 Trichechus manatus latirostris | reverse complement strand
GTGGGGAGGTGGGGGTGGGCAGGGACAGCAGGAAAAGCAATTTTCCTACTGTATGTGACTCATTGATTCATTGATTCTTGTCTGACTGCAGTTCCCCACTGCTTTCCTCTGTTCCCCAATTCATAGTTCTTCAAAGTCAAACACTGTTTCCTTGTATTTCTTGTTGTATTTGTGGGGGAAGATCGGAACGATGGTCTATTTATGCTGCCATCTTCCCAGAATCCCCTGGATTAAAGATATTTAATTTTATATTAATATTAAATACATATTTTGTATGTTAATATTAAATATATTTAATAGGAACAGTTTTGGTTCACGTGGCTGAAGGGGACTTCCAGGACAGAGGAAATAATTCCAACAACCTCTCAGAGAGTCATTTTCCATGTTAACTGCCCAGTCCATAGAAAAAGGGCCGCAAGAATACTGGAGGCATAGGGACTCACCCTCCATCTCCCCATTTCCCAAAATGAGGTGATCTTCGGTCTTCCCTCAGGAGTCTCTCTCACCCATTCATCCCTCCCACTTTACTATGCTCTCCCAGATATAAGAACTTGAGCCAGCCCTGTGTAGGAATGCGGGCTGGGCAGAAAGTGAGAGCAAGCTCCATTGCATTGTGTCCAAATTAGTACCATCTCATGGCACCCTCAGAGGGTTTACTGTATTTACTTACTTTGTATATTCCAGCAGAGCTAGTATAAGGCCTCTTTCCTCATTGACTTTTCCTGTGAGGTTCTGACACTGTTTCCAGTTGGCTGGCTGGGGTGAGGCTACTCCCCTTGGAGGTGCCGCCCAACCATGGAGCTGTACATAGTACCTCAGGTCTGTACCCAAGAAGATATGAAACCTTCCTACCAAGTGACATTCCAGTTGCAATCTCTACTGATATTTTTACTCTGCTTCTGAATTTGAGTAATGGGGTTTTTTTTCCTTTTCTCACCACTTTCCCATGAATATTTCTCTGTATTTTTGCTTATTTTATGCAACCCCCCCACCCCCAGCTTATAACTAAAATGTGCTTCTCCTGTTTAAATTTACCTGATCTTCCAAGACTCATCTCAAGTTCCACCTTACTCTGGAAAGCTTTCAAGACCTTATCCATTCATAGTCAGTTCTGGTCTCACACTCCATCTCTCCCCTTCCCAAAATGGGGTGATCTGCAAGAAAAAAGAAATGAAAGAGACAATATCATGAAAGGCAAGAGAGCAGATGAGAGCATCCAGGCAGAAAGTAGAGATGATGTCAGGTGACACTATCAGATCACATCACCAGATTACCATCAGATGAAAATGATAGCAGTAATAATAGCTTGCATTTAAACAATGTGTCAGACTGTGCTAAAACTTGTACACCCACAGGTAAGAATTACCTTGTAATTCACACACAGCCCTAGGAGTCAGGCTAGTCTCCCTCCAGAGCCACACTCTCAGATTTTGTCATTTCAGTGTTACTGTCAGACACCAAGCTTTGCTCCCTGAGGGGTAGATCCAAAAAGAGAGTACCGAGATCAAGTCAGAGGGGTATCAAAATGCACAGAAAACAGTGTGAGCCACTGTGATGGTTATCGTTGTGTTTCAACTTGGCTGGGCCATGATTATCAGTGGTTTGGTGATTGTGCTGTAGTTTGGTAGCTATGCAATGATGTAATCATCTCCATAATGAGATCTGACATAATGTAATCATCTTCATGATGAGATCTGGGATGAGCAGCCAATCAGTTGAAAGGGAGTTTCCTTGAGGTGTGGTCTGCATCCAATATAGGTAGACTTTCTGGCAAAGCTCATTGGCTTTTGCTTGTTCTGCATCCTGCAGCTGGCTCCTGTTCACCTGACCTCCGGTTCTTGGGACTTGAACTAGCAGCTTAACTCCTGATAATGGGATTCATCAGCCTCTGCAGCCTGTGAGACAGAAGCCTGATGTCTAACCTGTCGATCTTGGGATCACGAGCCCCTCCAGCTACATGAGTCAGGAGGAGCCTCCAGCCTGACCCACAAACTTGGGACTTTCCAGCCTCTACAATAGTGTGAGCTATTTTCTTGATATAAATCTCTCTACATATATATTTATACACATCACTGGCTTTGCTTTTCTAGAGAACCCAGCCTAAGACAGCCACAATAAACTATTATTAAAACAAAAAAGTCTGAGCATAGCATTTCTGAAGTGTGTGCACATGTATGTACCTGGGTGTGGCTGTGTGTTTACATGTTCATGTGTGTGCAAGTCATATGTGTGCATAGGTGTATGTTTATGAGTTTGTGTATGTATGTGTGGGTGTTGTGGGTATGTGCGTGCATGCCTTACATGTGCATAGTTGAGTGTGCATGTGTGTGCATGGGAGGTGTGTGCAGGTGTGTTTGAGTATGGATGTGTGTACATGTATGTGTGTGTGCATGGATATGGTTACGTATGCATGGGTGTATATGTGTGCATGTCTGTGTGTGTGTGGACATGGTGGCAAGTATGCATGTGTATTACTGGGAAGGAAGAAGAGGTAAACATTGAGGAACACTTATTTTGACCAGAAAATAATTGTCTGAAAACAACTTGGCCAAAAGAAAACTGGCAACATGATCATATTTTTCAAAAA
>NW_004443956.1:15155732-15159176 GCF_000243295.1 Trichechus manatus latirostris | reverse complement strand
CAGTTCAGGATGCAGCACAGAGTTGTCCACCTGAGAGGTGGAAGGGAGAAGCAAGTACTGATAGGCTCCCATTTTTCACTGGCTAAGAGTTTTCCATGGGCATTAACTCCAGCTCCCCCAGAAGCACAAACATGAGGGCTTCTTGTACCACCAAGGAACCCAGACCAGGGAGCAGGGACACAGCTGGCACTTAAGTTGAGGCACCATCAGAATGAAGCAGGAAGAACCATTTGTCATAGCCATTTGCCATGCTGGAATTAGAGGTCAGGCCCAGGGGATGTGAGGTGATGCACAAGGGTATCTGGTACAGCAGGTACTGGTCATTTGTACAATCTTCACATGGTGGAGGACAGGCAAAACAAAGTGCTACAGCTGGAGGTAAGCAAAGAAAATGGGAGGCAAAGAGAGGAGTGACAGGATAGAGAGACAATAACCCAAAGAGGCATGGGATGAAGATGTCCTGAATCTTGTCCAACGCAGAGTCCTACTAGTGCCAATCTGCCGTGCACCCTTTTAGGAGTGATTTGGCCTGTTTCCACCATCCAGGGGCCAACCTTGACTGGGCAGACTCTGAGGGCCTCACTGCCTTGTCTGTGTGGATAAGTAGTATGTTGGTAGAAGACAATGGACCATGTTAGGAAAATAGAAATTAAATTCACCTAATAGGTGGAATAGGTGAGGTGAGAAAGAGAAGCACACACACACACACACACACACACACACACACACACACGACACTCACATAATCCACATAAGCTAAGATCTTTACACACTAGCTAACATATATGGAGCTTATGAGTAATAACTGTCTAAGAAACTGTATTAAATGTGAGAACACTGTTAATACAGTCCATTTGAGAGGTCACAATGCTTTGCAAGTCAGAATAACAATGGCCTCTTATCCCATGATTGGAGAAGAGGAAATTGCTATAATAAGGAATTTTTTCTGTTACTTCTACATGAAATAATTGATAACATGTCAAGCTTTTCCTTTATAACATTCATCTTATCCATGTGCTTAATAGTAAGATATTCTCAGCCTGCTCAACTGCAGCCCGCAGCAAAGCAATTATTTATTTTAACATTTGCATTTAAATCCAATGGTATTAAAATTCACCAAGGCATGATCACTAATATCACAAAACTGAGGGCAATGCAATCTCAGTCCAGCTCTTTGAAGCAATCTATCCGCCAGATAACGAGACAGACTATGGTCAACACAAGTTATGGCTGACTTTATCGTATTTACCATTTAGATATGATTGTAACACCATTAATGGAAAAAATATTCAGCAATGGGCTTTCTATCAACAATGAAGACAACCTCAAGCAATATTGGACCAAGAAAATTCCCTTTGCTATAAGGACACTGTCCATTTTATTAGATCGAATGTGTGTTTTTTGAAATTTTAAATAGCACAGCAAAGTGCAACTTTGACAACATCACCTACAATATATGACAAGCAAGTATTCCGCAGCTTCAGCTGCAAGATCCCCATTCTCTTCCAGCAAAGGCAGCTGTTTCTTGAATTTGTCAGAGTCCAAGAGCTCTTTATATTCAAGAGAACACTCCCTGGGTGAACTTCTAATTGGTGGTGAAATATAATCCCAGATAAATCAAAGGGATGACAATTTATTCTTGTAGGACTTGAATAAATACCCTGGGAGCTCCCAAAGAGGCAGTAATTCCTATTTATTGTTTAATTGCTTCCGTTTCATTTTAACCACAGAAGAGCCTTTCAGAGGCGAAAAGGAAGCCACAGCTCCCGCTGTTCAGAGGCAGCTTGGAAATAACTTGCCTGGGTGTGTTACTTTGTCAATTTTCTTCCCCACCCCTGCTTCTATGGGAGTCGCTAGGCCACAAGATGGATCATGTGGTGTGTGCCTGAAGAGTTAGCAATAGGCCCTAATTATTTCCTTTAAGCCACATTGCTTCAGCAACTTTTGTTTTACTTCCAGCACAATCCAACAGACAGGGCCGGATTAAGGCATGTGAGGGCCCTGAACACTGATAATCTGTGGTGTCCCCTCCTCTACTTACTCACGCATTCAAACAAGATACGCGAGTTATAAATATGTATGTGTGTGTGTTTGTCTGTGTCTTAGCTATCCATGATGGAACTTCTTTTTAAAAGTGACTATAATATTAGCAATTGAACACAAAAGTGACATATGCCATTTTAGTGGAATGAGATTAACCAGATTATAAAATTTTTAGAGGGTGAATGTAGCAAGAGTTAGACTTGACAGCTCGCCCCCACCTCTTGTTTACTAGAAAGAAATAGTATACTCCCAAGAGACCCGCTGAGATAAGGAGTTTCAATTACATGGGAGGGGACTGTAGGAGACAGATGTCAACAAAGTTGTTGAAGTGGTAGGGACCTCATAGCCTAAACAACCTTGTGCATGGGTGCCCTGGTAACCCTACGTGAACATTATTTCCAGCCAGCACATTCTCACGCACTACAGCTTGTATCAGTTTCATTTAGTGGCCTGCTGGTTCCCTTCCACTGCAGCACTGGGTTTTCCTTGTGTCCTGTCTGCTTGGCATCTATGGGTCTTTGCTCTGGACAACTGGTGCCCCTGTTTTGTTGATACCCTAAGTATGTGCTTACCTTGCTTATTGGGTAATCCATCCCTGCCAGCAGACCAGGGAGAACAAGATAAAGGTATTTCAATAAGACCACTAATGTTGTTTCTCCTGGGTAGGCAGCAGTTACAATACCCAAAATGAGGCTATCCACTGAGATGAAACAATCCCCTGAGATCAGCCTTAAATTGGGCTTAAGCTATCTGGGAGCTCAAGTTGTTTGGGTCCTTGCTTCTGGAAGGCTCCTTTTGACCAATTGCCTTCTAATCTCATAGGCTTGGGGGAGAACGCCACTGTCATCACACCTGTGTAGGGTAGAAATGAGAAAGCCATCCAGTCAATGGCAGCAGGACCACAACTAGAGCCAAATGCCCTGAATCCCAATCCTGGGTGCCTTTCCTAGAGCCAAAGTTGCAAAATTAAGCTTTGGTTTCTCAGAATCTGCTCATTCAGAGTTCGTGTCCATTAAGGCAAGGTCTGGGCTGCTAACATGTTAAAATTAATCATAAAATTAAATGTAAAACTTAACTCTGAGTTTTATGAAAGTTATAAGTCTAGTGTAAAGAAGTTTTGCTAAGAAATAATATGAACAAGATTTTAGGCTGCATATTTAACCTAACTGAAGAGAACAACTTAGTTTTGAATGCTGAGAAGCACCTGTTAACAAACAATAAGCCAAAACCAAATACAAATCATTGTTCATCATCTATTCATTCATTAAAACAGAGCCTTGGAGTTTGCATGACGAATAGATGGTAGTTTGCTAATCTAAATTTGAAGCTGATACAACTGTTGAAATGAATGCTATAACTCAGGCTTTGCACAGATTCTTTCTGGCCTGATCCCAATTAGTC
>NW_004443956.1:15154345-15155567 GCF_000243295.1 Trichechus manatus latirostris | reverse complement strand
GCTGGTATTTGAAATACTGGTGGCATAGCCTCTGGCATCACAGCAACATGCAAGCCACCACAGTACGACAAACTGACAGACGAGTGGTGGCAGGCATGCATAGACCTTGGAAAAGTTGCAAACATTATTAAAGGCTGTTATTAGTTTAAGAAAACCAAAGCTACCACAAAGTTCTAAGTGTCTGCGGGTCATATGAGCAGGTCAGACTGCAAGGACTTTGTGTTCTGAGGCAACCCAGCCACTCCAGTCCACCACTGGAGGGAAAACCTTGACATAGGTGCAGAATTGAGAAAATGGGAGGACTTTCATAGCAGAGAAGATCAGGGGAAGCACCGCATCCAGGGGTAAAGGTAAAAAGGCATATTTGGGGGAGAGATAAATAGACCAATTTGGCAACATTAGACGGTTAATGTAATAGTATCTATACCAAAAAAGGTTTGTAGTGCCTTCTAATAAAATACATGAATACTTCCAAATAATCATTAAAATAAGGGTAAAATGACAAATCCACTCAATGAAGAAGGAAGAGTAAAATAATTATATAAGAAAATCTAGGCCTAGGAAATCTACTAAAATTAAATGCAAACCTTAGCTCTGAGTTTCCTGACACAATGCAAATACTACAAATATAAGTAATTAAAGCTGGGAAGGTGGGTGGCCCCCCAGGCTAAGGATGAACTGGTCAGTTGTGGTTGTTGTTGTTAGCTGCTGTGGAGGGGGCCCCAGACTCATGGCGGCTCCAGACTCAGGGTGACCCATGCACAGCAGGATCAGACTGCTGTGATCCATAGGCTTTTCATTGGCTGTTTTGCAGAAGTAGATTGCCAGGCCTTTCTTCCTAGTCCATCCTAGTCTAGAAGCTCTGCTGAAACCTGTTCAGCATCACAGCAACACGCAAGCCTCCACTGACAGACGGGTGGTGGCTGTGCATGAGGCACACTGGCTGCCTGCATGGAAGACAAAGATTCTGCCTCTGAATCACCACTGCCCCCACTTAGTTGTGGTAACATTGCATTCCTCCCTCAGCTCAACTTAAATGGAAGACCCACTGGGCCTACAGCCTTTGCCCCGAACTTCCCTATGCTTGAGACCAGCATCACAGTCTTATCCTCTCTCCCCCGTCAAGTGCCAGCCTGGCCAGGGTGCTTGTTGTGACTCATTGAGACATCACTCCTTGTTTACACAGCCAGGTGAGGTAGCCAAATAGACTGTTCAGAAACTT
>NW_004443956.1:15118429-15152625 GCF_000243295.1 Trichechus manatus latirostris | reverse complement strand
TATGAAGCAAAGGGGTGAAGCCCTTCTATAGGGAAGAGACTCAACTATCCCCAGGTTTAAACTCCCAGGTGCCCCTGGCATATGATGAGGCCCAGACTCCCATGGAGCAGCTGCTGCCTGCAAAGGGTTAGCTGAGGTCCTAACCCCTGAGCCTGGTGTTGGAGGTCACAGAGTTACCACTTTGTTGATGCCACAGGCTATAGCTATTTGTTACATGGCATTGATTGACAATTGTCACCATGTATATTTTGCTGATGATGATCTTCAAGAACTCATCTAAGTTGTTTACCAATCAAAGTAATTTTCCCCATGTGACTTGGTCTCATTTGTCAAGTGCAAACGGCTTTCAGCTTTCTGGGATTTCTCCCACTTACATACATTTAAGATTTGGCGATTTTGTTCCTAAGGTGTGTTCTTCTCCCTCTGACTGCCTCTGAATCTTTAACTAGGCCTCAGATGAAAAGGAGTTAAAACTGCATAAATAGCCACACACATGCTCACACAGACTCACACACACACAGTCAGCCTCAACCAAGCACACTGGCCCTGCAGTGTGCAGCTGCTGGCGGGCCAGAGCCTCCTGAGAAATGGCTGGAACACATCATCCTGCGTGGCATCCGTGCATGAGTTGCTGTGATCGATTGCCAACTCACATCACTCCACTCCCATCAGGAGCTCGCAACCATTGATCAAAGGGCAGATGGCCAGACAGCGACAGGATCCAAACCATCACCCCCAGAATACCCACAACCGGGAAAGGGTGGATGTTCGAAGTAACCTGGGCACTCAAGGTCACCATAATCAGTGATAACACATAGGAAGTAGACATGAAAGGTCGTGAGACAGCTGAGTGAGTCTGCAAATGAGGAAGCTGAGGCCCAGGAAGGCTGAGTTCCTGCCAGCCGAGTGGAAGGGCTGGTCTCTGATTTGCTTTCTCTGTTGCCTTGTAGGTCTCCTACATTCAATATCCACAAGCATGCAAGCGTGGCCCTACTTATCCATGAAATATAGGGACACTCCTGGCTGACATGATTTCAGAGAAACCAGAGACACATGATTTCAATGACATGATTCCATTTCATTCCTCCCCCCAAAGTGTTGGGTGTAAAGAACTTTCTGGCAAAACTCAAGCTGACCTCTTTCTCCACTCTATGTCAAAAGCTCACAGTGGTTTCTCCCATGCCCTCGCAGCACTAACTCATGGACTGCTGCTCTTCTCATGATTTACTGGCTCCAAAGCTCTAAAGCCAGAATCCCTAATAGTGCCCAGTACAACACTTTAACTTAGCAACCTTCTCAGATGCCAGAAAACAACCATAAAACTTGGAGGTTAGCTTAGGGTTTGCTACCAGGTAATTTACGATCCAACTATGTGGAGGGAGGAGAAGGAGGCAGGTCTCTGCCTTGTGGAATGTTGCTAGACATCTTTGCCCTTTCTTTCACCTGCAGCCTCAGGAGTGCCAAGCCTGGAGCAAGGGAAGCCCAAAGAAGACTACGACCTGGAGCTTCAATTAACTGATCAATCATGGGAATTTTTTGCAAACCATCACCTCACCTCCATCTCCTCAATAAAATAAATCTGATTTACATTGATTCGCTTGTGGGTTCTTTGATGAATAAATATCTTTTCTCCCAGATAAATTGCAGAGAAGAGATGTCATCTGCAGATATAGAAAATGCATGGCCCACCACATGTGAGAAATGGCGCTGATTTGCACCCACTGGGTGGATGGGGTGAGATCTTGTTCAGGAAGCATTGCAGGAGGACTTTCACCTGCCACCTTTTCCTGTGACATTATTTGAAATTGCACGAAGTAGAGGGAGGAGCAGCGTTTTCCAAATGGTGTTTTCCAGAAATTAGTTTTGCAGAATGTCATGCTAATAATGTGGGGAAAGGGGTTTCATGATTTGGGAAATGTTGGGTTAAATCAAATGAAGCAGGGTGATTGCTGTTGCTGCTGCTGCTGTTACTTTGAGTCTTCTTGGAGCTTTTTAAATGCTAATGTGCGTTTTGAAGCTACTAAAAACCAAGAAAACCCAACCCGTTGCCATCGAGTTTATTCTGACTCCTAACAACCCTATAGGACAGAGTAGAACTGCCCATAGTGTTTCCAAGGAGCGGCTGGTGGATTCGAACTGCCGACCTTTTGGCTAGCAGCCAGGCTCTTAATCGCTACACTGCCAAGGCTCCTAGAAGGGTGTTAAGCAGCAGCTCCACTTCTTACCACCTCCCTGGCTACTGCTCAGATCTCAGCTGCCATCACCAGGACTGGCAGCAACGTTCTCGCTGCTGAAGCCCTTGCCTTCTGTTCTGCTCAGTCTACACACCGGCCAGCGTGACGCCGCTAAACTGTAAGGGTAATGGTTTCACTCTTCTGTTCAAAACCTTCTAGTAATTTCCTAAACCACCTGAATATAGAGCTAAGACCCTACCTTGGCCTAGAGCACCCTACACACTGTGGCCCCCTTTTCTTCTCTGACTTCCTACCCTTCTGTCCCCCCATTCATTTAACTCCTTGCTGTTTCTCAAACACCCTAGGCCAGTTCCAACATCAGGTCCTTTGCAATGCCTGGTCCCACAACCTGGAAGGCTCTGCCCCATATTATCCACGTGGCTCGCCCCTCACCTTCTCGGGTGTTTATTCAGGGCTTCCCTGAGACCTAACATCAACAACAACGTGAATCAGAATCGACTCGATGGCAACAGGTATGGTTTTTGTTTTGTTTTTTTGTACCACTAACTCAGCCTTTAAGTTTCTAATTTCAAATTCCAAAGAGTGGATTCTTTTGGCCGATCTTCGATCAGGTGCCTATCCTTTGACTACTCAACAATGGCCAAGAAGGATCAGGTGGCATGGTCCAATCATAGAAGTCTAGGAACCCTTCTTTATTCCACAGTGGATAGGGGATAAGCAACAAAACATGCCCAATACAAGATCAAAATGTTTCCCAACTGTGTTTTTTCCTGAGCATTTCAGATATTTCTTCCTATCTAATGGGATCATCAGTGCTTTACATGCTGCCTTCTTCTTCCTGCTGGTTCACAAATAAAATCTGTCCTGCTGCCCCTTCTCTTAGCATTGTTTCGAACAAGCATATCAAGGGCCTGTGTGCCCTGGATCTTCCCTAGTACTTGTCTGCCTTAGAAGGGGAGCACATGGATACGACATTCTTCTGTGGTCAGGAGGGTGAAGCACTGCAGAGCAGCTTTGCTTCCTTGTCACTCATTCTCAGCTTGTATGGGATGCCATGGGACTTTATGAGTGCTAAATCAATTTTATTGGTCATATGATTTGATTGATCTTGTTAGACCTGACAAGAAGTCAATTGGAAAAAAATATATGTTCCTTCCCGGAATTGGCTCTCCACGTTCAGGTAAAAGAACAATCTAACAAGCACAGAGGAAGATCCAAGAAGTAGCCTTGGTAAAATATTACTAAGCCCATAGCCCTGGGAAGAGGCCACCTCCTGGCCTCCAAAATTCGTCAAGAAATGAAGAGGGGGCAGATGGATGGGACTAAGTAAATTTGGGGACATCACCCATCCGTCAATTTTTAATACTGTGGTAGCTTGTGTGTTGCTGTGATGCTGGAAGCTATGCCACTAGTATTTCAAATACCAGCAGGTCACCCATGGTGGACAGGTTTCAGTAGAGCTTCCAAACTAAGTAAAACTAGGAAGAAAGGCTTGGCAATATACATAGAAAAATTAGTCAATGAAAACCCTAGGGATCACAACAGAATATTGTCTGATATACTGCTGGAAGATGGGCTCCCTAGGTTGGAAGGCATTCAAAATACACAGTGGCCACAATAATGGACTCAACATAGCAATGATTGTGGGGATGACACAGGACTGGGTCACCATGAGTTGGAGCTGCTTGACAGCAGCTAACAGCAACAACCCTACAGATGACCCTCAGATCTTCAGAAAAGATGAGCTGTTGCCATGCCCGGATGCTCTCCAGGATCCTAACACCAACACTGCAGAGACAATAGCATAGCCAAGGGAGTCACAGAAGAAGAGTCATAATGAAGACTCAAGAAGATACCTAGGGAGCCAGCAACACCTGTGTCCTCCACTGCCCAGCCTGATGTGAAGAAGAAGAGTGTCTCTGATCCAAACCATCCTGACTCTACCATTCTCTAGCTGTGTGACCTTGAACTGGTAGCTTTACTTCTCTGAACTTCAGTGTGCTCATCTGTAAAAAAGAAGTACTACAGCCAGAATGCTCCTTAGAAGCGAGGATGGAAAGACTTCCTCTTGCTTACTTTGGACACACCATCAGGAAAGACCAATCACTAGAAAAAGATGTTACGTTTGGTAAAGCAGAGGGTCAGCGAAAATGAGGGAAACCCTCAATGAGATGGAGTGACACAATAGACTTAAACATACCACTGAAAATGGTGCAGGTCCAGGCAACATTTTATTCTGTTATACATGAGATCACCATGAGTCAGAGCCGACTTGACGGCAACTAACAACAACAGCGACCTACTGTAATAGACAGCCTTGGAGGACAGCATGAGATAATATCTGCAGAGCACCTGCAGAGCACGAGGCATGCAGGCACATGTTCCTTACTTCCTTCAACCACCAGTTATACACAGAGGCAGAAAGATTCCATGGAAAGAGCCTGGGATATGGAATCCAATAGATTAAGGTTCAAATACCGGTCCTGACAAAATAACCAGCTGTTACACCATACGCACAGTAGTTAAGAGCTACAGCTGCTAACCAAAAGGTCAGCAGTTTGAATCCACTAGCCAATCCTTGGAGACCCTGTGGGGCAGTTCTACTCTGCGCTATAGGGTCACTAGGAGTCAGAATCAACTCAACGGCACACAACAACAACAACACACCATAGGCACATTATTTAATCTTGGTTTCTTTGTCTATAAAATGACCCTGCATCAGAATCATCTGTGGTACTTACTAAACCTACAAATTTCTGGGCCCCATCCTAGGCCTACTAAATTAAAGGCTGTGGGGGTGGGACCCAATAGTCTGAATTTTTAACAATTGACCTCCTCCCAGCCCCACTCCAATTTTGAGAACTGTGGGGCACGTAGGCAGCAGGCTGGGGCACTGCTGTGTTCTCTCAGAGCAGTAGAGCACTTCATAAGAGGTACTGGGTTGTTGGAGGACCCCTTGTAAGCCTCCAATTTACTAACAACACACTCGTGCAGTGGCCGTAGCTGCCCTGCCCCTTTCTCCCCATTATAGGGGCTGTTGCCAGGGGAGCTGCTACAGGCTTGAAAATAAAGTAGGAAAGATATTTTGGAGACTGTAGTTTCAGAGAGGATAGATGAGGAGAAATACAAAAGCATAAATGGTGTATAAGGTTAACCCCAGGACAGCCAGAGGCATTGCCGGCCCATCTCGGTGGTAGGCACCCACTACCCCTACTATTTCTAGAACTCTACAGCCTTTACTCTGTTTTGTTTTGTTTTTTTTTCTCACTTTTAATCTCTTGGGTCATATGAGGCTTCTGAAATTATCCTTTGGGTCCAATGGGATCATTTTACAGATGAGGAAATAGAAAGATTAAGAGATTGAGGAATTCTGTTTATAAATTAATTTGGGTCTTTAGCTGCAAAATTTGGGATTGAACAAATTAGAGACTGGGATTTTAAGAATGCAAATTTCTAGAAGATTCAGAGTTTATCAGTCAATCACACATTTTTGTGAATTGGGCACCTTCCTTTCCACACCCCTCGCTGCATATGAAATGATACGTAGGAGTTGGGTAGGAGTAGTAGCTCTCTGGGAACACAGCCAGTCCAGGTGAGGGCCACAGAGTGGTGAGAGGGATACTTCAGGAATCCTGAGGGTCCTAGGATTGTGTGGAACAGCAGAAAAGGAGGCTGGGAGGTGGCCTAGGATACAGGAAGAGAGATTAAAGGATTAGGAAGAGAACATCATCTAGATTGAGGATGAAGGAAAATCATTCTTCATCCCTGAATCCTAGAACTCAGCCAGACCAGGATTATGCTTATTGTAGCTCTGCTGCAGCATAGACCAGAAAGGCTGGCCAGGAAAATAAGCGTCATTGATAACAACAGATATTTATGCAAAAACCTTGGGCTCCAAATAAGCAAATTTGAGCACATCTTCAAAAGAGAAACTTGGTTCACAAGTGGCCAACTTCAGAACATGACACAGACTTTGAAGACAATGTTATAATACGGTTTTCTACTAACATTAAGCATACATAGTGTTATGGTTTGAATCGTGTACCCCAAAAACCTGTGTTGTAAACCCCAACCTCTGTAGTGATTATAATCCCATTTGGGAATGGGTTTCTTTGTTATGTTAATGAGACAGTATTAGTACAGGGTATGTCTAGAGTCAATCTCTTTTGAGATATAAAAAGAGATTAAACAAGCAATGAAACCAGCAGACATGGGGGAAATAGATGCCATGTCACATGAAGATCACCAAGGAGCCAAGGAATAGCAGCTGAAGAGACAAGAACCTTCTCCCAAATCTGAAAGAGGGAGAAAGTCTTCCCCTAGAGAGGGTGCCCAGATTTCAGACTTCTAGCCTCCTTAACTGTGAGAAAATAAATTTCAGTTTGTTAAAACTATGCAATTTTGGTATTTGTTATAGTTGTTGTTGTTAGGTGCCATCAAGTAGATTCCAACTCATAGTGATCCTATGTACAACAGAATGAAACACTGCCCACTCCTGCACCATCCTCACTATAGTTGTTATACTTGAGCCCATTGTTGCAGCCAATATGTCAATCCACCTTTTTGAGTGTCTTCCTCTTTTTCACTGACCCTCCACTTTACCAAGCATGATGTCCTTCTCCAGGGACTGATTCCTCCTGATAACATGTCCAAAGTACATGAGACAGGCTCACCATCCTTGCTTCTAAGGAACACTCTAGCTGTAAGTCTTCCAAGACAGATTTGTTCACTCCTCTAATGGTCCATGGTACATTCAATATTCTTCACCAACACCATAATTCAAAGACATCAGTTCTTCTTTGGTCTTCCTTATTCATTGTCCAGTTTTCCCACGCATATGAGGTGATCAAAAATACCATGGCTTGGGTCAGGGGCACCTTAGTCCTCTAAGTGACATCCTTGCTTTTCAACACTTTAAAGAGGTCTTTTGCAGCAGATTTGCCCAATGTAATACATCATCTGATTTCGTGACTGCTGCTTCTATGGGGGTTGATTGTGAATCCAAGTAAAATGAAATCTTTGATAAGTTCAATGTTTTCTCCATTTATCGTGATGTTGTTTATTGGTCCAGTTGTGAGAATTTCTGTTTTCTTTACTATGAGGTGCAATCCATACTGAAGGCTGTAGTCTTTAATCTTCATCAGTAAGTGCTTCAAGTCCTCTTCACTTTGAGCAAGCAAGGTTGTGTCATCTGCATATTGCAGGTTGTTAATGAGTCTTCCTTTAATCCTGATTCCCCTTTCTTCTTCACATAGTCCAGCTTCTCGGATTATTTGCTCAGTGTACAAAAATTGATTAAGTATGGTGAAGTATGCTGAAAAGATACAACACTGACATACACCTTTCCCCTTGTTCTGTTCGGACAACTGCCTCTTGGTCTATGTACACATTCCTCATGAGCACAATTAAGTGTTTTGGAATTCCTATTCTTCACAATGTTATCCATAATTTGTTATGATCCATGCAGTCAAATGCTTTGCATAGTCAATAAAACACAGGTAAACATCGTTCTTGTATTCTCTGCTTTTAGCCAAGATCCATCTGACATCAGCTATGATAGCCCTCATTCCAAATCCTCTTGTGAATCCCACTTGAACTTCTGGCAGTTCCCCGTGGATATACTACTGCAAACACTTTTAAATGATCTTCAGCAAAATTTTACTTGTGTATGATATTAATGATATTATTCGATATTTTCCGCATTCTGTTGGATCAACTTTCTTTGGAGTGGGCACAGATATGGGTTTCTTCCAGTTCTGGGGCTGCATCCATTTGTGGAAACATCTCCATCAGTATTCCATCAATACCTGGAGGGTTGTTTTTTGCCAGTGCCTTCGGTGCAGCTTGGAATTCTTCCTTCATTATCATCGGTCTTCTTGATCATATGCTACTTCCTGAAATGGTTGAACATCAACCAATTCTTTTTGATACAGTGACTCTGTGTATTCCTTCTATCTTCTTTTGGTGTTTCCTGTGTCGCTCAGTATTTGCCCATAGAATACTTCAATATTGCAACTCAAAGCTTGAATTTTTTCTTCAGTTCCTTCAGCTAGAGACCTGCCGAGAGTGTTCTTCCCTTTTGGTTTTCTAACTCCAGGTCTTTGAACATTTCATTATAATACTTTACTTTGTCTTCTCAAGCCACCCTTTGAAATCTTCTGTTCAGCTCTTTTACTTCATCATTTCTTCTGTTTGCTTTAGCTACTAGATGTTCAAAAGAAAGTTTCAGAGTCTCTTCTGACATCCATTTTTTTTTTTTTCTTTCTTTCCTGTCTTTTTAATGAGCTTCATATTTGATGTCCTTGATGTCATTCCACAACTCGTCTGGTCTTTTGTCACTAGCATTCGATGCATCAAATCTCTTCTTGAGATGCTCTCTAAATTCAGGTGAGAAATACTCAAGATCACATTTTGGTTCTCATGGACTTACTTTAGTTTCTTTCAGCTTCACCTCGAAGTTGCACATGAGCAATTGATGGTCTGTTCCACAGTCGGCCCTGGCCTTGTTCTGACTGATGATATGGAGCTTCTCCATTATCTCTTTCCACAGACGTAGTCGATTTAATTCCTATGTATTCCATCTGGCAAGGTCCATGTGTATAGCTGTCGTTTATGTTGTTGAAAAAGGCATTTGCAATGAATAAGTCGCTGGTCTTGCAAAATTCTCTCATGTGATCTCTGGCGTCATTTCTATCACCAAGTCTATATTTTCCAACTACCGATCCTTCATCTTTCTTTCCGACTTTTACGTTCTAATCACCAGTAATTATCAATGCACCTTGATTGCATCTTTGATCAATTTCGGGCTGCAGAGGTTGGTAAGAAGTTTCAATTTCCTCAACTCTGGCATTAGTGGTTGGTGCATAAATTGTCTTCCTTGTAGGCGTATGGATATTATCCTATCACTGAAAACACTGTACTTCAGGATAGATCTTGAAGCGTTCTTTTTGACAATGAATATGACACCATTCCTCTTTAATATGTCATTCCTAGCATAGTAGACCATACGATTGTTCAATTCAAAATGGCCAATACCAGTCCATTTCAGTTCACTAATACCTAGGATATCGATCTTTATGCATTCCACTTAGTTTTTGACAATTTCTAATTTTCCTGGATTCATACTTTGTACATACCATGTTTTGATTATTAGTGGATGTTTACAGCTGTCTCTTCTCATTTTGAGTCATGCCACATCAGCAAAGGAAGGACCAGAAAGCTTGACTCCATCCATGTCATTAAGGTCAACTCTACTCTGAGGAGGCAGCTGTTTCCCAGTCGTATTTTGAGTACCTTCCAACCTGAGGGGCTCATCTTCCAGCACTATACCAGACAATGTTCCACTGCTATTCATAAGGTTTTCACTGGCCAATTTTTTCAGAAGTAGACCACCAGATCCTTCTTCCTAGTCTGTGTTAAAACTCCACAGAAACCTGTCTACCATTGGTGACCCTGCTGGTATTTGAAATACTGGTGGCATAGTTTCCAGCATCACAGCAACACGCAAGCCACCATCATACTACTACAAACTGACAGACACATGTTTGTTATAGTAGCACTAGATAGCTAAGACACATAGATACCCCCTAATATGGAACATTTATCCAAGAGAACTTGGTGCTCCACAAATAGTGGTGCCATGTGTAACCACAACCCTCTTGTGAACAGTTTCCTCACCAGTAAAATCAAGGGGCTGGTCTGGCTGTGCTTCGCGGTTCCTCTCAGCTCTAGTCTCTGCTTCCGTGGTCTCTGTACTTCTTCACTTCTAGCCCAGGGTCAGTGCTCGACCTACGACTACAGTCCTGATGCAAGTCCCACCTGGTGTCTCCCTCTCTCTCTCTCTCTCTCTCACACACACACACACACACACACACACACACAACCACCACCATCACTCCACACACAAATAAGACCACATACACTAACCCCACATACACACACACCATCTCCCCTACACACAAACACAATTCATAGACACACCACCTTTCACACACACAACCACACACACACACTACCTCTAACACTTCGCACGCAAAGCCACACAAACTAATACATACGCACTCATCCGTCTGAGAGTTAAACTTGGTTAAAGTGAACACCAAGAGGGGTCTGGAAGAAGAGAAAATCTTTCAGAAGTAATCTTAGGGAGGCACTGTATAAAGGCAGTTTTCCACCTCTCTCCACATCCCTCACAAGTGAAGTGTGGGGATTAGAAAAAAGGGGTAATACAGGATGAATTTACATACACAGTGAATCCTCCTGCCCCCTTTGCAGGCTGCCTCCCTGCCCTGTGGTCAGTAAGGGGAACCATACTCCCCACTGCAGAGTCTGAGCTGCCCTCATCCATCATCCCTAGAGATGGGCCTGCAGGGAATTTTACTGAGCTTCCGCTGGGCCATTATTGTTGACTGACTTACAAACTGAGGAGCCACCTTCACCTTATCACCTCCCAGAGTGTCAGTAGTCCTGATGCCCCAGAGAGCCAGGCGGCACACAGCAACTTGCCTACTAGAGGCCACCCTGATTTGGGCTTAACGTGCTGCACAGTAGATTTAATTTCCAGTCAATATCATAAAGATGTTTTTCACCAGGTGACAACATATTTCAGTCATGATGGTCACCTATTTAGTATATTAGTGTTGTGGACCTATATCAGTTGCAGCATGTCTGTGTGAGGCAGTGAGATGTCAGACACAACTGGTACTATATCTGGTTCATTGGGTGATGTATTTGAGTCAGGTTGATGAATCAGGTTTAGTAGGTGATCTATTTCTATTTCCAGCCAGTAATTATGTGTTAATGTGTGATATATCCTTTTCTGGATGAAGTGTGTTAAATCCCTGATAACTGTGTATTTATTTCACCATGTTATGTATGCATACAGCCATTAATATACATTTTGACATTTAATGCATCCACTTTCCCTGCCATATATCCCTGACTCTTTATGAAGTTTAGAACTGAATGGCACCTCATAAAACACCACTTCATTGAGAATCAACACGAATAACCCAACCAGAAAAATTTTTTATTGATGAAGGTTGAACAGAAAAATATCAAGTTCACTTATCACTTCTTACAGGGGAATGAGACAATGAAATCTTTATTGGAAAATTCTGTATGTCAGTAATGCACTTAATCTTGTCATGGGCAGTACAGCCAGGAAAATATATGCCCTGATATGAATAATTACCACAGGAAGTAGCCTTCATCAAACATACCACGTCAGCAGTTTCCAGTGGCTTTGTGTCAAAATAGCCTTGACATTTTCATTTCTTAGTGGCTTCTTTTCTCATTTGAGTCTTACATTTCAGCCCTTCTTCAACCCCATGAGAGAATTGAGCCTCAGAGTACTTGACTCCCCTTTCACAGGCTTGGGTACTCCAGTAGCCCACGCTGAGATGGAGTTGAAGTGAGGGGTGCTGGGTAGGGGTGAACACCTGTGCATGGGAAGGAAGCGGCATGGTGCTGAGGTAGAGGTCTGACTGGGCTGCCACTTCACAGATCCTTGGCCACCCCACAAGCACCCTGAAGAGTTGTCCGCTATGGGCCAAAATGACCAGGTCTTTACATCCCTGCTGCCATCAGTGGTCGAATATGGGCCACCCCAGGAAGGCAGTAGCTCTTTGCAACTGAGATGACTCTCTGTAGCTGAGGCAATTCCTGAAGCAGCTGACGGGAGGAGCTCTCTGCTGAAGCTCTCTGACAACTGGTGCAGCAAGTCCTTCCTTGAAGTGGGACCCGGGTGACTCTTCTCCACAGCCTGCAACAAAATATGCACCATTCTTACTAGCTCTGATGAGGCTCTGGCCAGGAAGTTTTCTGGCATTCCTGCTTCGTTCGAGCTTCATAACTCACAGAAAGATCACCACACTCTGGTATTGAGGAGAATGTAGGCCAGGGTCAAGCAAATGAGTGCAGTCAGTGAGGTAGATTTTAAGAACCCTATTTTCCCTCTCTGTGCTTTACCCTTTCCCTCTCTGTGCTTTACCCTCTGCTCCCCAAGGAACTCACCATCTCAGGCTACTCCTGGTCCTGCTTGTTATCAAAGAAAGATGTGATGATTCACATCTTAGAAGGAATGAAGAAATAGTGTCCATAGTGTCAAGCAGATGGCGGACCTCAGGTGGGTTGGGGCTGGCTGCACAAGTGGGGATCACCTGAACTGTCATCTTTTTTTGGATTTCTTTCATTCGACTTCCCTAGGTCTTCTGATCCCTGAGTAGAAACGCCCTGCTCCTCTTATGAAGCTGCAAGGCACGAAGAGAAAAAACCTTTCTTCTTTTCCCTTAAGCCAAGGTTTCTCAACAGCAACGCTACTGACATTTTGAGCAAGATAATTCTCTGTTATGGGGCTGTCCTGTGCACTGTAGGATGTCTAGCAGTTTCCTTGGCTTCTACCCACTAGATATTAGGGACACACCCACCCCCAGTCATGACCATTAAAATGTCTCCAGATGTTAAATGTCCCCTGTGGGGGCAAAATTGTCCCTGGTTGAGAACCATTACCTCAGGTTAACGTCTTCAGATCGAACATAACTAGAAACTGATGAAAAACAAAAATAATAATTATAGAAAACATGAACAGCATAAAAATAATGAATCTAAATTCTAGGTTTACATTCTAGGAATCCCAGTCAAATCTTCAAAGAACTTCATGATCTCCAAACACCCTTGTTCTGAGACAACCACATTTAGCCCCTGGCCAGTGTAGACTCACCAGGCCTCCCCTACTCCCGGTGCCATTCAGCTCCAAACTTCTCCCATCTCTTCAAAGGGGGCAGCCTTTTCCATGCTCATCTTGCCATGGCCATAGAGAAATACCCACTGTCCAGTTTTTTCAAAAAGAAACAGAAAGAGGAGAGGAAATTAGTATAACCATTTCAAATTTTTCTATGACAAAATTATTTCTATTTTTAGTAATTCTTAATTCCATCACCTTAACACAAGTATTATAATTTTCACACATTTCTATCCAGCTTGGGCCCCTATGCAAGCATATTTTTACATAATTACAAATGAATTGCTACATGCAATTTTGTAGCCTGATTTTTCATTTAACCTTGTAGTATAAGCTTTTTCCCATGGTGTTAAAACATTTTATAATTTATAATAGTTGAGTAATAGCTCAACGATGGTAAATCAACAGTTAGATTTTGCTGTGATGACAATAAATTCTAATATTGGTAGTTTATTGCAATAAGGTTTGTTTTGTGCTCAATCAAAGCCCACCGTGGCTCTGGAGACTCTCCAGGGCAGCTATCTGCCACGTGATGGCTCACTGATCCTTAATGCTTAGATCTTGAGGCATTTCGGTCGGAATGTGGGCTTTCGGGATCACTCTGGCAGGGAAAGATGATATGAAGAATCACACAGCAGCTTTTAACTGCTTCCACCCCAAAGTGACATATGTCACTTCTGCTCCCAGCCCATTGGCCAGAATTAGTCACTGCATGTGTCCAGGAAGGAGAGAGGACTGGAAATACTGGGAGTCCTAATCGTGTCTAATATACATTGGCTTTACCGAAAATGAATTGTTCCTTTGAAAATTGTTATTTTCAAAAGTCAGTCTTATGAATCAAACCTCCCAGTGCCTGTAGGGAATTCTCAATTGTTTAAATCATTGACCTTAAACATGTTGGTCATCAAAGTTACCTGGAGAGAAATTCTGAAGGTATGGGGCGGAGCCTATAAATTGGAATTCTAACAGGACCCAGGTAATTCTGTTAACCATCCAGGTTTAAGGATCATGACACAAATAATTTTCAGGCATTGGTAAATGATGCACACTGATCTCCAGTGTGTGACCTATGGCTGTGGTTCCCAAGCTGTGGGCATTGGACCCTTTCTGGGAACCTTAAAAATAATTACAAAGAGTGTACAAATCTGTACTGAAACCAAGCATTGATTGAATATTGAAAAAACAGTCTTGATTGTGCATACAATTTTGTAAATATATGTGATCCTATTGTAATTTATAAATATAAATTCATTTAAATTAATTCCTAAAGATATAGTATATTTTTTATTTTATGAATTTTTTCAATATAGACTATATCAGTAAGGGTCCCAAAGGGAAGTAAATGGCACACGGAAAGGGGGTGATTGAAGAGAGTGTAATGAAGGGACTATTCATAAAGGTGTGGCAGGGTTAACGGAAATCAGGGAAAGACGGAACGCTTCCCAGAGCTAGTATCAATGGAGGACCTCACCACTCCTAGATCAGAAGGGGTAAGAAGAGGACCTTACCATTACCAGAACCCAGAGAGAGCATAGATAGGTCTAAGAGAGAACCTCCCAACAGGCGCTGTAGCCAGTCTGCAGCTCAACAGCAGGAAAAGCGAGAGGACCTCACTATTCTCCCACCTTCCCACCTTCCCAGTGGGAAGCCAGAGGGCCCAGGAAGCTATTAATGAATTAATGCACATCACCCTCTCAGGGCTCAGAGCACATGAAGAAGGGTAGACAGTGCATCTGGAAGACCAAAAATATATATGTTCAGCACAGATACTAAACATGTAACTGTTATGTGAGTGCTTACACACACTTTTATGTCAAAAAGGAGTTTCCACACCCAAACGTGTTGGGAAACACTGACAAACCAAGGTTATCAGCTTTACCAACCCCTGGGGAGTTCTATGGTGACTCAGGCAGAATAGTGCCCTCCCTCAACAGAGGCAAGAGGTTTTCCAAAACTCCATTCATCACAAATTGATATTATCCACTTGTTTATCATAGCATACTTTTTTAGCCAAGTTTCCCTAGTAACAGAGCCTGAAGCAAAAGATCGTGTGCTAGGGATTGATGAGGGGTGAAATCCTAAGGAAGCTAGAGTGACGGGAGAAAAGGGAATGAGGTAAGGAAGAAGGGGAAGCAAATAAAAGATGCTGCCTTCACCAAGCTGGCCACATCTTCAGCCATAAGGGGTCCTTACGTCATAAGCGGTATATGACAGGCATCTCTGGAGAGCTAACCAGAAGGCAGAGTTCACACTCCATAGCAGGGCACTTTCGTTGGAGTCCTGAAGTGGTGGAAGAAACCAGAATTTCTGTGGATCTGCTGGTCTGCTCCAAACCCAGAACATTACCTTCACCCTTGCGGCCACCATCACAGATCAGGCAGAGAGATCCCTGTAACCCACTGACAGATGACCATCTGGAAAAATAGACTCAGCCCTCTCATTCATTTCTACTGCAATATGGCTTTGGCGATAAAGCTGTTGCATCTGTTGCAGAGTATTTTAACGCTCCCATCCATTTCTGACACCCCAAAACACCATCATCCTGCACACCCCAGGAAAAAAACATAGTGCTTCATTATTGCCTGTAGAATTCTAGTCTCCCCCAACCAATTGCAGTTTTTACAATATTTGTGTGTGTGTCTGTGTGTGTTTGTGATATAACACATATACAGAAATGTGCACAAAACAAAAATGACTTGTGAGTAAATTACTGGAAGGCAAACACAAAACTCTCTCCAGGCCAGAAAACAGAACATTGCCAGAATCTCAGAAGCCTCCTAATTCCTTCTCTTACTCACTACTACCTTCCTCCTCTCCAACAATAATCACTATCTGATTTTAACATGATAGCTTAGGAGTGGAAGCATATGGTATTTATTTTTTTGTGTCTCTTTTTTCACTCACTATTCTGTTTGTGAGTTTCGATCATATTGTTGTGTGTACCTGTAATTCATTCGTTTTCCTTAGAGCAGGAATTTATTACATGACTATCAGAATATATTTATCCATTCTACTCTTGCTGGACGTTTGGATTTTTTCAAATTCAGGACTATTACTAATAATGTTAATAATACTAGTTGTTAATATCACTTGGTGCCTATGTGCACTGATTACTATTGAGTATGTATCTAGAAGCACAATTGTTGGGTCATAAGGTATACATATCTTCAATTTAGTAGATACTGCAAAACAATTTTCCCCCAAAGTGATTATAAGAATTCATATCTTATTTGTAATGTATGACTGTTCTCACTGTTCCGTATCACCCTAACCTTTGGTATTATTAGTTGCTTTTCATTTTAGCCATTCTGATTGGTATGCGCTAATATCTTACTGTGGTTTTAATTTGTATGTCTCTACTAATCAATGACTTTGTTCTTGTTGCTATTGCTTTTATTTATAGGCCTTCTGGATATGGGCCTTACATCAGGGGTTGAAAATATTTCTTCATAGATTGTGAATTGTTTCTCCCCTTAATGATGTCTGTTGATGAACAGAATTTCTTACTTTTAATATAGTCCGACATATCAATCTTTTCTTTGTAGTTAGTACTTATTGTTCCTTAAGAAATCTTTACCTACCCCAAGGTCATGAAATCACTCTTCTGTATCAGAGACTGGCAAATTATAACCTGCAGGACAAATCTGGCCCACCACCAGATTTTCTGTAAATAAAATTTTATTAACAGCCATGCTTATTAATTTGCATGTTGTCTATGGGTGTTTTGGTGCTACAATACTACAATGGCAGAGAGGAATATTTGTGACAGAGACTTTATGGCTCACAAAGCCTAAAATATTTACTATCTGGCCCATTACAAAAAAATGTTTTTGCTGAGTCCCACTCTACAGTATATTATAGAAGCCTTATGTTATGGCTTTTAATTTTAGATCTACAATCTACCAGAAATTTATTTCAGTATATGGTGTTAAATAGAAGTAAAGATTATTATTTCCATATGAATATCCAACTACCCAACACGATTGGAAAAAAGGAGCCCTGGTGGTGCAGTGGTTAAGTACTCAGCTGCTAACTGAAAGGTCAGCAGTTGGAACCCATCAGCCACTCTGCAGGAGAAAGATGTGGCAATCTGCTTCCGTAAAGATTACAGCCTTGGAAACTCTATGCGGCGGTTCTGCTCTGTCCTATAGGGTTGCTATGAGTCATAACCAACTGGATGGCAACGGATTTGTTTTTTTTTGGGGGGAGGGGCGTTATTTATCAAAAATTATGTCTTTTCCCTATTGCTCTATAATGCCACTTTTGTCATAAATCAAGTTTCAATATATGCATACGTCTATTTTGAGGCTCTCTATTATGTTGCATTGAACTATTTTTCTATCATTATGGTGGTATCACAGTCTTAATTACAGTAGCTATATAATGAGTCCAAATATCCAATATTGCAAGTCCTCCCACGTGGTTCTTCAGACTTCCGTATTTCCATGTAAATTTTAGACTAAGCTTGTCAATTTCCACACAAAAATAACTGATGGAATTTTTATAGATATTACATTGACTTTATAGATCAATTTGGGGAGGATTGATATATTACAATATTAAATCCTCCAATCAGTAAACATTTATATCCCTCTATTTATTTAGGTCTTCCTTAATTTATTTTAATAACATTTTATAGATTACATTTAATTTAGATATATACCTAAGTATTTGATATTTTCCACTATGTCACGAAATTTGGAAGACAGCTACCTGGCCAACCAACTGCAAGAGATCCATATTTGTGCCCATTCCAAAAAAAGGTGATCCAACAGAATGTGGAAATTATCGAATAATATCACTAGAATCACAGGCAAGTAAAATTTTGCTGAAGATAATTCAAAAACAGTTGCAGAAACTCAAGCCAGATTCAGAAGAGGACGTGGAACAATGGATATCATTGCTGATGTCAGTTGGATCTTGGCTGAAAGCAGAGAATACCAGAAAGATGTATACCTGTGTTTTATTGACTATGCAAAGGTATTCCACTGTGTGAATCATAACAAATTATGGGTAACATTGTGGAGAATGGAAATTCTGGAACACTTAATTGTGCTCATGCAGAGCCTGTACATAGACCAAGAGGCAGACAAGGGGATACTGCATGGTTTAAAGTCAGGAAAGGTGTGTGTCAGAGTTGTATCGTTTCAACGTACTTAGTCTGTATGCTGAGCAAATCATCTGAGAAGCTGGACTACATGAAGAAGAACACAGCATCAGGATTGGAAGAAGACTCACTAACAATATGCACATGATACAACCTTGCTTGCTGAAAGTGAAGAGGACTTGAAGCACTTACTGATGAAGATCAAAGACTACAGCTTTCAGTGTGGATTACACCTCAAAATAAAGAAAACCAAAATCCTCACAACTGGACCAATAAGCAACATCATGCTAAAACAATGAAGTTGTCAAGGATTTCATACTACTTGGATTCACAATCAACGCCCTTGGAAGCAGCAGTCAGGAAATCAAACAATGTATTGCATTGGGCAAATCTGCTGCAAAAGACCTCTTTAAAGTGTTGAAAAGCAAAGATGTCACTTTGAAGACTAAGGTGCACCTGATCCAAGCCATGGTATTTTCAATCACCTCATATGCATGGGAAAGCTGGACAATGAATAGCAAAGACCAAAAAAGAATTGATGCCTTTGAATTATGGTGTTGGCCAAGAATATTGAATACACCATGGACTGTCAGAAGAACAAACAAGTTTGTCTTGGAAGAAACACAGCCAGAGTGCTCCTTGGAAGCAAGGATGGTGAGACTTTGTCTCATGTATTTTGGACATGTTATCAGGAGGGACCAATCCGCGGAAAGGACATCATGCTTGGTAAAGTAGAGGGTCGGCGAAAAAGAGGAAGACACTGGATGAGATGGGCTGACACAGTGGCTGCAACAATGGGCTCAAATACAGCAAAGATTGTGAGCATGGCACAGGACTAGGCAGTGTTTCGTTCTGTTGTACATAGGGTTGCTATGAGTCAGAACCAACTCGACGGTACCTAACAACAATAATATTTGATATTTTGTGCTCTTATAAATAGTAAGATAGTATTATATGCTTTTATATATATTTCAAATAGTATGGCTAGTATAAATAGCATTGCTAGTATTATAAATAGCTATCGTAGATGTCAGCTGTAGACATTTTGTAGATGTTCTTTACCAAGTGCAGTAATTTCCATTCTATTAATAGTTACTGGGAGTTTTTAATACAAAAACATTGGGTTTTGTCAAATGTTCTTTCTGTATTTATTGAGATGATCATGTTACCGCAATAACGTGGATTGGAGCCACCTGCCGCAATAGCCAATTCTGAGATGGGGTGAGGTGAGCAGCAAGAGGTTTATTATATATCGATATGTAGGAGACAGAGAAAAATAGATTCCTCCAAAAAACTCATCTCTCCCACTGGAGAGCAGCTGAAGGCTTTTATAGGGACAGGATTATGGGTCTTAGAAATTTGTGTTAGTTTCCCCTTGAGGTGGTGATGTCTCAGATGAGTTAATCTTCTACTGGTATTCTTGCGGGTTTTCTGGTGACATCCTTGGGAATTATGTGGCAACATCCTGGTTTTTCTTGTCACAAGATGGGTGCTTTGTTTGGTTTTCATCCTTAGATCATTATCACTTGTTTTCTACCCTTCAAGGAGGAACATCAGTTAATCTTAAACCTTTTGTAGAGGCTGGAGAAACAAGATCATGAGACATTGTGGTGGTTAGCAATGGGGAGTAGATAATAGTGAACCAGGCCTGTGCAGCCTCTTCCAATCATATGGATTTTCTTTTTTAATTTGTTAATATGGCCAATTGTTGACTGATTTTCTAATGTTAAACCAACCTCACATTCCTGGGATAAACCCTGCTTGGTCATGATGTATTATCTTTTTAATATGTTGTTGGATTTGAGTTGCAAAAAATTTATTAACTATGTTTGCATCTAAGCTCATGATGGATATTGGTCTATAGTTTTATTTTCTTGTAATGTCTTTTCCTGGTTTTTGGTATTAGGGTAATGCTGGATTTATAGAATGAATTTTAAAGTGTTTCTCTCCCTTCAATTTTATGAAAGATTTTTATAGAATTGGTATTATTTCTTCCTTAAAATTTTGGCAGGATTCATCAGTGAGACCATCTAGGCATGTAGTTTTCTTTATGTAAAGGTTTTTAACTATAAATTCAATTTTTTTTAATAGATGCAGAGCTATTTAATGTATCTATTTCTTCTTGAGTGAGTCTTAATTGCTGATGTCTTTCAAGGAATTTGTCCTTTTTATCTAAATTGTGGAATTTATTGGCATAAAGTTACCGTATTTTACGAAAATAACATGCACCTTCTGTGTTTGTTTGCCAACTCAGAGGAGGACGTGGAACTCCAGTTAAGTTCCTTGGAAACAGTTAAATCCTTTTGAAGCTTGGTCTTAAGCCTTATTAGTCAGGATCAGTCCTGAACAAGCCTTTAGCCTGGAGCTAATTTTTCCACGCCTACTAAGTCAGTGGAGTTCCTGGGTGATACAAAGGTTAATATGCTAAGCTGCTAACCAAAAGGTTGGAGGTTTGAATCAACCCAAAGGCACCTGGGAGAAAAGCCTGGTGAAAACCCTATGGAGCACAGTTCTACTCTGACACACACGGGGTCACACTGAGTCGGAATTGACTTGATGGCAACTGGTTGTTTGGGGGGTTTTTTTGTGTGTTTTTTACTAAGACAATAACTTTCTGAGTAATCTAGGTGATGACCTTTTGTTATGAGATTTTTCCACCCCGGCTAATGGTAACATGAACTGTTCTCAGCCTTGTGTGCACTCTGAGGATTGTTCCACATGGTCCATTTGGGTGGTTCCTCTCCCTGCCTCAAGTAGTTTCTTAGTACGCATGCACTGATCAGTACTCCACTGAAAACCCAAGAAGAACTCTCTTAAAATACCTGAGCTCTTCTTTACAGGTTTCTTCTCTCCCATACTCTGCCCCACAAATTCCAGCTGCCGTGGGGTCCCTGAATTCTCAGCTCTGCCCCCTACACTCGGGAGACTGCCTGCTCGGCTCAGAGCCTCCTCCCTGCCCTTCAGCGGGGAGTCTCTGAGGCAGTAAGCTAGAGCAGTCACAGGCTGACCTCACTTGTTCCCCTTCTCTCAGGGATCGCTGACCTGTTGTGCGTTGCCTGAAAACCATTGCTTCACATATTTTGTCAGTTTTCCAGTGTTGTTTCATTTCTTGTTTTTTTAAAGCAATAAGGCCTGCTACTCCATCTTGGCCATAAGTAGATGTCCAATCATTGACAATTTTAAGGATTGTCTCATGGTATCTAAAAAAATAAGTAGAAGAGTCAGATTATGGATCCAGATCCAACAGATTTCAGAGCCGCTGCTCTAACCATCTCCTTATGCTCTGACTGCTTCACCCTCCTTTTCTCTCCTATACAACTTCACCCCCAGCAAGTCCTCCTACACACCTGTCTGTCCTGTACCAGCTCTTCAGGGTGAGTTCACTGAGATAATGAAGATTAAGATCAATCCATGCTTTCTCTGCATATTTTAAAGACACATTGGACAAACTGAGGGGCAGATTAACCAGTAAGCCAGGTATGGAGGGGCTTAAGTAAGCTAGGTATGCACGGGCTTAACAGTGTTTATTTAATAATCCATAGTGAACAATTTCACATGAGTTTTGCCACATCCTTGATGTGGTGAAAAACGGGTGAAATTGTACACTACAGATCAGTAAGTAAACACAAGTAGGCCCATGCATACCTTGCTTATTAAGTAATCTGTCCCAGGACAAACTACAAATAATTCTACATGCGCATATGCATGAAAAAACTTGCCTTCTGACTAATTGCATGCTAAAAACAGAGTTTATGGGAAAATGGAGCTTGGCAGGCCTCTAGAATTTATACAGATTTGTAACCTGAATCTTAACAAACAATAACAATCCTAGTGACCCTATAGGACAGAGTAGAACTGCCCCATAGGGTTTCCAAGGAGCAGCTGGTGGATTCGAACTGCCGACCTTTTGGTTAGCAGCCGAGCTCTTAACCACTGTGCTACCAGGGCTCCAATGAAAATACTAGCATAGTTAAATAGACATGTGAAATGTTTAGTGAAAAGTAAAAGAGAGAGGCTACTACAGTAAACATAGGAGCTTAGCTTTTTATAAAATGGTGAAGGTAGCTTGACAGCAAATGGAGTAAGGAGGGGCCGAGGCTGCTGAGTGGTGGAGACCAGGAGGCAGGGACACCATCAGATGTTACAGGTGGAGAAGCAGTTTCAGGCTTTGCATGAAACATAGTAACACCAGAGACAGATGGTGTCTTTGTTTCCCAGGGCTGCTATAATAAAATATCACAAAGTGGGTTGATTTAAAGGACAGAAATTTATTTTCTCACAGTTCTGCAGGCTAAAAGTGCAAATCAGGATTATCAGCCAAGTGAGTTCCCTCTGAGGCTCAGAGAGAGCACTGCTCCATGCCTCTCCTAGCTGGCTGCTGACAATCCTCGATGTCCCTTTGCTGCTTGTAGATGTACCTTCCCATGGCATCTTCCCTCTGTGTAAATCCTTCTCTGTGTCTGTGCTCCACCTTTATATGCCACCACTCAGAAGGGATTAGCATCAGGACCCAGCCTACTCTACTATGACCTTGTTAACTCATGACAAAAGAAAATCTATTTCCAAACAAGGTCACATTCACAGATACAGGGGTTAAGACTCCAACACATCTTTGTGGGGGACACAATTCAATCCACAATTGATAACTTTTGCATATTGCCTCATGTTTCTTTCCTTTGCACAAGAATCAACAAACACTTCAAAAAAAATAGGATGTGGCCAAATGGAACCAAGAGGAAGCGCTTGGGGTGAGAGGCAGCCTGTATAGCACTGTGCTGTCCACAGCTTGCTGCACTGTTACTGTATGTGCAAAACTATAACATGAAAATGTAACTTTGGAACTTTCTTCTATTTGCCACTTGCATGTGGTTAATTAACGTTATAGGAATAAATATAGCAGAAACAAATATACTCTCAGCCGAGGGGAACAAAGTTTTCTTTAGTATTAAATTTCACATGCTCTACCTCTGACAATTATAATTGTGTACTCTGTGATATGTAAGGAGCCCTGCTGGCACAGTGGTTAAAGTGCTGGACTGCTAACTGAAAGGTCGTTGGTTTGAAACCACCAGCAGCTCCAAGGGAGAAAGATGTGGCAGTCTGCTTCTGTACAGATTTACAGACTTGGAAACCCAGTGGTGTTGCTATGAGTCAGAATTGACTTGAGTGCAATGGATCTGTGACATGCAGCCTTTATCTTCAGGGAATTTGTCCTCATTGCCTACCTATAACCTGAAATCTGTATTAAGTTCAAGGTTCTTTTTTTTTAACTTTTTTTTAATGTACTTTAGATGAAGGTTTACAGAACAAATAGTTTCTCATTAAACAGTAAGTACACATATTGTTGTATGACATTGGTCAACAACCCCACGACATGTCAACACTCTCCCTTCTTGACCTTGGAGGACCTTTTTTTTTTTTTTTTTGGTGAAAATATACATAGCCAAAGTTACATCACTTCAAAAATTTCTACATATACAATTCAGTGACATTGATTACATTCTTCCAATTGTGCTGCTATCCTCACTATCCTTTTCCAAATTACTCCATCACCATTATCTTCAACTCACTGCCCCCTAGGCTTTCCATCAAACCTTTTGAGTTGCTGTTGTCAATTTGATCTCACAGAGATAATTCTTTTTTTTTTTCTGTACCTTAGATGAAGCTTTACAGAACAAGTAGTTTCTCATTAAACAGTACACATATTGCCCTATGACAATGGTTAACACCCCCATGACATGTCAACACTGTCCCCTCTCAACCTTGGGTTCCCTATCACCAGCTTTCCTGTCCCCTCCTGCCTTCTAGTCCTTGTCCCTAGACTGCTGTGCCTCATTAGTCCCATTTTGTTTTATGGGACTGTCCAATCCCCGGCTGAATGGTGAAGCTCGGGAGTGACGTCACCTCTGAGCTAAGAGGGTGTCTGGAAGCCATACTCTTGGGGTTTCTCCAGTCTGTCAGGCCAGTAAATCTGGTCTTTATTTGTGAGTTAGAATTTTGTTCTACATCCTTCTCCAGCTCTGTCCAGGACCCTGTGTTGTGATCCTGGTCAGAGCAGTCAGTGGTGGCAGCCAGCCACCATCTAACTGTATTGGACTCAGTCTGGTAGAGGCCATGGCAGCTGTGGTCCACTAGTCCTTTGGATCAAGGTTCTTTTAAATGTTTGTTATAGGAAATTGTATGTGTCAGAATAGGTTAGTTACAGAAAATCTTGTCTGTTCTCTTAGAGTTATAAACAATGTTTGCCATAGAAAATGGACTTTCCCTATCAAGTTTGTCATAATTAACCCAGTAACTTTGACCTAACCCATCTTGTTACAATATCAAAATTATCAGTATATAAACTGAATAATTTTTTTATTAGTTTAAAACACATCTCAGATTATGAGTCTAGATCTTTCTTCTTGCCAACTATACAAATAAAGTTAAAATGGAGTTTTTAGCATTTATTTCAGAAAGCAATATGACATCTCATACTTCCATAGCATGTACCTTGCAAATGCTGAACAGGTTTCAGTGGAGCATCCAGATGGACAGTCTAGGAAGAAAGGCCTGGCAGTCTACTTCTGAAAATCAGTCAATGAAAACCCTATGGATCACAACGGTTCATCTGTAACTGGTCATGGGTATGGTGCAGGATCAGGCAGCATTTCATTCCTTTGTGTATGGGGTGACATCACAGCATCACAGCAACAGCGGTGGCTGGGCTTGAAGTGCATTGGCCAGGAATTGAACCAGGGTCTCCCACAGTGAAGGTGAGAATTCTACCACTGAACCACCACTGTCCTCCTAGATTAGGAGGACACCCACCACAGGTTAGGATTCCAACACTTATTTTGGAAGGACACATTCAATCCATAAAAGTGTCTTTTTCCTTCTTCGACCACCAATCATCACCCACCTTCCCCATAGCCATCTGTCTTTCCAGCAAGCTGCACAGGACTATGTAACTAAACGATGCTGCACAGGTATTTCTTTATTGTCTTTCATTTCATAGGGAACACTTCAAACTAAAAATGATGCAGCATTTACAATGAGCTAGACACTTTTCAACATGTAAGCTCATTTAATTCTCACGTCAGCCTTGTAAAGTAGTTATTAATGTCTCCATCTTGCAGGTAAAGAAATTGAGGCACAGAGAAGGTAAAGCAAGCTTCCAAAGATCTCCTGGTTGGTAAGAAACAGAGTTGGAGTTTGATCCCAGTCTGGCTCCAGAACCATAATAGCCCCTACACTGTGTTACATATTTTCACCTTAATGTGTGTTACTGTTATGCATAAATCTTTAAAATATTATATTGATAAACCCAAAAACCAAACTCGTTGTAGTCAAGTTGATTCTGACTCATAGCGACCTTATAGGACAGAGTAGAACAGGCCCATAGGGTTTCCAAGGATCGGCTGGTGGATTTGTACTGCCGACCTTTTGGTTAGCAGCCAAGCTCTTTTAACCACTGTGCCACCAGGGCTCCATTATATTGAAAGACAGAAGGAAAAAATAGAGGGACACATCTATGACTTCTTCATTTGCCATTCTTTTTCCTCGGAAAATTTGTTCTGACTTATGGGAATTGCCAGGAACACACCTGTGGTGTTCAGCAGGAACAGCCAGGATTGCTTGCTCAGTCCTGCATCAGCCTCTGGTGAGAGTGATCCAGTGGCCTCGATGACGTGTCTTCTTGTTACAGTTTCAGGCCGAAGACAACATGGCGTATCAGAGGAACCACGTGTTCACGGACACAGCACAAGGCAATGGAGATAAAAGAGTGACCACAGCCAGCCTCCAGATCAGGGCTGATTGACAAAGGCCATGTGTCCAGTTGTCATGACACAGAGCTCAGAAGGCCAGTGCTGCCCATGTTTGTCAGGTCAGCCAACCACCCACCGAAGGCATATTGAGAGGAAGAAATGCCTGCCAGGCAGGTGTTGGGGAAAAAACAATGTTGAGGAGAGGTTCCAGAAGGGACAATGCCCCAGGTGGAGCAGAGCAGCCCCAAGCGAAGTGCAGGGGCTGCCATAGTTTCCAGGAGGTCACCTGACATATGGATTTTGGACTTGGCAGCCCCCACAATCAAGTGAGCCAACTCCTTAAAATCAATCAATAAATCCTGAGAACCCTGATTGATACAAGGGCCTAAACATACTTTGTGTAAATCATAATGGGCTGGAAACTCTTGTTCCAGGGTATGATTGCTACCCACAAAGGTGTTGATGTCCATGGAATCTACTTTGGGGAGGGAAGCTGAGCCAGGGACTCTAGTGTCCAATAGGAACCACCAGGATTGCTTTCTCAGTCCTACAGCAGCCTCAGGTGAGGGTGAGCCAGTGGTCTCAGTGACCTCAGTCACCTCTAGGAATGCACTAGCACCTGGTGCTAAGTCCAGCTCCCAGGGTGAGAGGCTCTGATTCACACCTCGCAGGTCCAGAGCTGAGAGGCCACAGGATGGTGCTGGTTGCACACGGGACTGAGCCAGAGGGTTTGGCCACCGCTTCCTTCCCCCTACCCCAAACTCCTAAGCCCCATCGTTCCTTTCCCTTTTCCTCCACCACTGACAAGTCCTCAAGGCCTATTTCATCCCCCAGGAGGGTAGAGAGGTGTAGTTGTCCCAGCAGCCTGGCCCAGCCTGTGGCCTCCTCTCCCCCTCAGCCATCCCTGGCACTCTCCCAGCTGCCTAAGAGCCTCACCCCTAGCCTATGGCAGACTCCCATGTCCACAATCAGCCAATACACACCTGCTCCACCCTCCCCGTCCCCAATTTCAAGCCCCATAGGACAGGGAGTCCCCTCGTTCCCAGTCCCCCCTGCTTTCAAATCACATATCTGCGCCTCACTCTACACCCTACCCAAGAGGAGAAATGAATAGAGTGGTTGTGATTTAGGGATCTGGTGGCCATTTTAGGGACAAGAATAAAATGACAAGCCCAAGAGAGGGGATGAAAAGAATACTGGGAGGTGACTGTGGGTGGTCTCAGAGCCACCTCTGAGCAGCAACAGGAACTTTAGCCAGGAAAATAGATACATCATGCTGAGAGAGGAACGCACAGGCTGATGGGACGCCTTGGTCCTGAGACCTCCTCAGAGATCTCCAACAGAAAACGCTATAAGCGTATAATTCTAGGAGGGAGCTGCAAGTTGTCTATTTGGGAGCTGGCCACACAAATTCCGGGTCTAGTCAGCGATTCGGTCGTGGTGAGCTATGGTGGCTACGGAGGGTGCGGAGCCCCAGTGCAGAGGCAGGATAGATGGGGTCAGAGCACAGTAAGCAGGCAGATGTCGTGCACGTGCCTGGCTGGGTTGGCTCCACGTTCCAGAGCTAGTTCTTCTAGATCCAGTTCTGAACAAATCACCCTGAGAAACAGCTTGAAACCAAAACACACTGCCTGCATCACTCAGCTATGGAATTTGAAAAGGCGATTTAATTTTTTAAAACAATCTGGGTCACACTGCCAGATGGTTTCCAAACCTAAAAAAGAAAATTTACAAGCATGTTTCTAAAGCCTCACTGTCCCTTTTCCATTCAAAAAAAGAGTTCCAGCACCATGGGGGCTTGCCCCGGAAGGTAGCACGTCCTCACTGAGTATCTGCTGTGTTCTACAAGAGATGGGCATCCAGAGGGGAGTCACGGCTTACTAGATCTCATTTAGCGCATGTTAGAACTGTAATATCAGATGCATTTTACTTGTCAAAAGCAGAAAGGAAGTTATTAACTCCAGGCTTGACTGAGAACATTTATTTATTTAGGAAAGGACACAAAAGGGCACCGAGTGGGTCTGCAGAGCACAGCGCTTCCAGCTCCTGAGAGAAATTAGGGTCCAAGGAAGATACTCTGATATGAAGCAAACTCTCTGAAAGTGACAAGGTAAGGTGAGTATGTGTCTGTGGACAAAGAGGCCAGATCCACAAGTCACACAAAGTCAGCCTCATCATGGTAGTCCTGGCCCACATGCTGATCCTGTTTGGTTTTTCTCCATGCACATTGTGTCATATCACCCTGTGTCTCTCAGAGAGTCCTATTGTGGTGGCTTGTGTGTTGGTGTGATTCTGGAACATTTGCCACCAGTATTTCAAATACCAGCAGGGCCAACCATGGTGGACAGTTTTCAGTGGAGCTTTCAGACTAAGACTAGGAAGAAGGACTTGACAACCTACTTCTAAAAAAATTGGTCAGTGAAAAATTTATGAATAGCAGTGGAACATTGCCTTATATAGTGCTGGAAGATGACCCCCTCAGGTTGGAAGGCACTCAAAATACGACTGGAGAAGAGCTGTCTCCTCAAAGTAGAGTCAACCTTAATGACTTGGATGGAGTCAAGTTTTCAGGATCTTCATTTGCTGATGTGGCACGACTCAAAATGAGAAGAAACAGCTGCAAACTTTCATTAATAATTGGAACATGAAAAGTATGTAGTATAAATCTAGGAAAATTGGAAGTCCTCAAAAATGAAATGGAATGTATAAATATCGATATCCTAGGCATTAGTGAGCTGCAATGGACTGGTATTGGCCATTTTGAATCTGACGATCATATATATGGTCTACCTTGCTGGGAATGACAGATTGAAGAGGAATGGCATCATTCATAATCAAAAAGAACATTTCAAGATATAGCCTGAAGTACAATGCTGTCACTATAATATCCATATGTCTACAAGGAAGAACAGTTAATACGACTATTATTCAAATTTACACACCAACCACTAAGGCAAAAGATGAAGAAATTAAAGATTTTTACCAACTTCTGCAGTCTAAAATTGATCAAACATGCAATCAAGATGCATTGATAATTACAAGTGATTGGAATGTGAAAGTTAGAAACAAAGAAGAAGGATTGTTGTTGTTGTTAGGTGCCGTCTAGTTGGTTCCAACTCATAGCGACCTTATGTACAACAGAATGAAACACTGCCCAGTCCTCCACCACCTTCATCATGTTTGTTGTGCTTGAGCCCATTATTGCAGCCATTGTGTCAATCCATCTCATTGAGGGTCTTCCTCTTTTTTGCTGACTCTTTACTTTACCAAGCATGATGTCCTTCTCCAGGGACAGATCCCTCCGATAACATGTCCAAAGTATGTGAGACTTAGTCTCTCCATCCTTGCCTCTACAGAGCATTCTGGCTATACTTCTTCCAAGACAGATTTGTTTGGTCTTTTGGTAGTCCATGTTATATTTAGTATTCTTCACCAACAGCACAATTCAAAGGTGTCAATTCTTCTTTGGTTTTCCTTATTCATCGTCCAGCTTTTGCACGCGTATGAGGCAATTGAAAACACCATGGCTTTGGTCAGGCACACTTCAGTCCTCAAGGTGACATCTTTGCTTTTCAACTCGTTAAAGAGGTCTTTTGCAGCAGATTTGCCTAGTGCAATACATCGTTTGATTTCCTTACTGCTACTTCCCTGGGTGTTAATTGTGGATCCAAGTAAAATGAAATCCTTGACAACTTCAATCTTTTCTCTGTTTATCGTGATGTTGCTTATTGGTCCAGTTGTGAGGATTTTGTTTTCTTTATGTTGAGGTGTAGTCTGTGGTCTTTGATCTTCATTAGTAAGTGCTTCAAGTCCTCTTCACTTTCAGCAAGCAAGGTTGTGTCATCTGCATATCGCAGGTGGTTAATGAGTCTTCCTCTAATCCTGATGCCCTGTACTTGTTCATATAGTCCAGCTTCTCAGATTATTTGCTCAACATATGGATTGAATAGGTATGGTGAAAGATACAGCCTTGACGCACACCTTTCCTGATTTTGAACCACGAAGTATCCCCTTGTTCTGTTCAAACAATTGCCTCTTGGTCTATGTACAGGTTCCTCATGAGCACAGGTAAGTGTTCTGGAATTCCCATTCTTCACAATGTTATCCATAATTTGTTAGGATCGACACAGTTGAACGCCTTTGCATAGTCAATAAAACACAGGTAAACATCTTCCTGGTATTCTCTGCTTTCAGCCAGGATCCATATGACATCAGCAATTATATCCCTGGTTCCGTGTTCTATTCTGAATCTGGCTGGAATTTCTGGCAGTTCCCTGTCGATATACTACTGCAGCAGCTTGAATGATCTTCAGCAAAATTTTACGTGCGTGTGATATTAATGAAACTGTGGGATAATTTCAACATTTGGTTGGATCACCTTTCTTGGGAATAGACATAAATATGTATCTCTTCCTGTTGGTTGGCTAGGTAGCTGTCTTCCAAATTTCTTGGTATAGAGGAATGAGTGCTTCCAGTGTTGCATCCGTTTGTTGAAACATCTCCATTGGTATTCCATCAATTCCTGGAGCCTTGCTTTTCTCCAGCGCTTTCAGTGCAGTTTGGACCTCTTCCTTCAGTACCATTGGTTCCTGATCATATGCTGCCTCTTAAAATGGTTGAACATCGACCAATTCGTTTTGGTACAGTGACTCTGTGTATTCTTTCCATCTTCTTTTGATGCTTCCTGCATCATCTAATATTTTCCGTGTAGAATCTTTCAATATTGCAACTCGAGGCTTGACTTTTTTCTTCAGTCCTTTCAGCTTGAGAAATGTTGAGCGTGTTCTCCTCTTTTGGTTTTCTATCTCCAGGTCTTTGCACATTTCATTATAATATTTTACTTTGGCTTCTCAAGCGGCCCTTTGAAATCTTCTGTTCAGCTCTTTTACTTCTTCATTTCTTTCTTTTGCTTTAACTACCCTACATTCAACAGCAACTTTCAGAGCTCTTCTGACATCCATTTTGATATTTTCTTTCTATCTTGTCTTTTTAATGACCTCTTGCTTTCTTCATGTATAATGTCCTTGATGTCATTCCACAACTCATCTGGTCTTCAGTCATTAGTGTTCAACGTGTCAAATCTATTCTTGAGATGGTCTCTAAATTCAAGTGGGATATACTCAAGGTCATACTTTGGCTCTCGTAAACTTGTTCTAATTTTCTTCAGTTTCAACTTGAACTTGCATATGAGCAATTGATGGTCTGTTCCACAGTCAGCCCCTGGCCTTGTTCTGACTGATAATATTGAGCTTCTCCATCGTCTCTTTCCACAGATGCAGTCGATTTGATTCCTGTGTATTCCATCTGGCAAGGTCCATGTGCATAGTCACCGTTTATATTGGTGAAAAAAGGTATTTCCAATGAAGAAGTCATTGGTCCTGCAAAATTCTATAATGTGATCTCCACATTGTTTCTATCATCAAGGCCATATTTTCCAACTACCGATCCTTTTTCTTTGTTTCCAACTTTTTCATTTCAATCACCGGTGATTATCAATGCATCCTGATTGCATATTTGATCAATTTCAAACTATAGAAGTTAGTGAAAATCTTCAATTTCTTCTTCTTTGGCCTTAGTGGTTGGTGCATAAATTTGAATAATAGTCGTATTAACTGGTCTTCCTTGTACACATATGGATATTATCCTATCACTGATAGCGTAGTACTTCAGGCTATATCTTGAAATGTTCTTTTTGACAATGAATGCAGTGCCATTCCTCTTCAAGTTGTCATTCCTGGCATATGATTGTCAGATTCAAAATGGCCCATACCAGTCCATTTCAGCTCACTAATGCCTGGGACATCGATGTTTATGAGTCCCACCTCATTTTTGATGATTTTCAATTTTCCTAGATTCATGCTTCCTACGTTCCATGTTCCAATTATTAATGGATGTTTGCAGCTGTTTCTTCTCATTTTGAGTCATGCCACATCAGCAAATGAAGGTCACAGAAGCTTAACTCCATTCACATCATTAAGGTTGACTCTACTTTGAGGAGGCAGCTCTTCCCTAGTCGTATTTTGAGTGCCTTCCAACCTGAGGGGCTCATCTTCTGGCACTACATCAAACAACGTTCCATTGCTATTCATAGGTTTTCACTGGCTAATTCTTTTCAGAAGTAGACTGCCGGGTCCTTCTTCCTAATCTGTCTTAGCCTGGAAGCTCAGCTGAAAACTGTCCTCTATGGGTGACCTTGCTGGTATCTGAATACAGGTGGCATAGCTCCCAGCATCACAGCAACATGCAAGCCCCCACAGTATGACAAACTGACAGACGCGTGGGGGGAAGAAGGTTTAGTAGTTGAAAAATATGGCCTAGATGATAGAAACAATGCTGGAGATCCCATGATAGAATTTTGCAAGACCAAGTACTTCTTCACTGCAAATACCTTTATTCAACAACATAAACTGTGACTATACACGTGGACCTCTGCAGATAGAATACACAAGAATCAAATTGACTACATTTGTGCTCAATATTATCAGTCAGAACAATGCCAGGGACTGACTGCGGAACAGACCATCAATTGCTCATATGCAAGTTCAAGTTGAAACTGAAGAAAATTAGAACAAGTCCACGAGAGCCAAGGTATGACCTTGAGTATAACCCACCTGAATTTAGAGATCATCTCAAGAATTGATTGGACTCATTGAACACTGATGACCAAAGACCAGAAGAGTTGTGGGATGACATCAAGGACATTATAGATGAAGAAAGCAAGAGGTCATTAAAAAGACAGGAAAGAAAGAAAAGATCAAAATGGCTGTCAGAAGAGTCTCTGAAAGCTGCTGTTGAATATAGAGTAGCTAAAACAAAAGGAAGAAATGAAGAAGTAAAGGAGCTGAACAGAAGATTTCAAAGGGCGGCTCCAAAAGCCAAAATAAAATATTATAATGAAATGTGCAAAGACCTGGAGATAGAAAACCAAAGAGGAGAACACACTCAACATTTCTCAAGCTGAAAGAACTGAAGAAAAAATTCAAGCCTCGAGTTGCAATATTGAAGGATTCTACAGGGACAATATTAAATGATGCAGGAAGCATCAAAAGAAAATGGAAGGAATACACAGAGTCACAGTACCAAAACGAATTGGTCGACATTCAAACATTTCAGAAGATAGCATATGATGAAGAATCGATAGTACTGAAGGAAGAAATTCAAGCTACCCTGAAGACACTGGCGGAAAAACAAGGCTCCAGGAATTGGCGGAATACAATGGAGATGTTTAAACAAATGGATGCAGTGCTGGAAGCGCTCACGCATCTATGCAAATAGATTTGGAAGACAGCTACCTGACCAACCAACTGGAAGAGATTCATAGTGCACCCATTCCAAAGAAAGGTGATCCAACAGAATGTGGAAATCATTATCTTAGGCTGGGTTCTCTAGAGAAGCAAAATCAGTAAAACATATAAATATATATAGACAGAGATTCATATCAAAGAAACAGCTCATGCAATTATAGGGGCAGAATGTCCTAAGTCTGTGGGTTAGGGTAGAGACCTCTCCCAATTCACGTAGATGCAGGGGCTGGCAAACCCAAGATTGGCAAGTGGGAGAGCAGGGCTCCACTGATGGGCTGTGAAGATCGACAGATCCCAAGACTAGTAGATAAGCTGATAGCTCAAGTCCCATGAACCAGAGGTCAGAAAAATGGGAGGCAGTTTCAGGATCCAGATGGAGCAAAAAGCCAGAACATCTGCTTATATTCGGATGCAGGCCACACCCCTAAGGAAACTCCCTTTCAACTGATTAGCTATTCACAGCAGATCCCATCATGGTAGTGATCACATGTAAACACTGAGAATCATGGCCCAGCCAAGCTGACACACAATCTTAACCATCACAATCATTAATATCACACGCAAGTAAAATTTTGCTGAAGATCATTCAAAAGCAATTGCAGCAGTACATCAACAGGGAACTGCCAGAAATTCAAACCAGATTCAGTAGAGGACGTGGAACAAGGGATATCATTGCTGATGTCAGATGGATCATGGTTGAAAGCAGAGATACTAGAAAGATGTTTACCTGTGTTTTGTTAACTATGCAAAAGCATTCTTCGACTGTGGGGATTATAATGAATTATGGCAAATATTGCAAAGAATGGGAATTCCAGATTACTTAATTGTGCTCATGAGGAACCTGTACGTAGACCAAGAGGCAGTTTTTTGAGCAGAACAAGGGGATACTGAGTGGTTTAAAGTCATGAAAGGTGTGCATCAGGGTTGTATCCTTTCTCCATACTTATTCAATCTGTATGCTGAGCAAATAATCCTAGAAGATGGACTATATGTAGAAGAACGTGGCATCAGGATTGGAGGAAGACTCATTAACAACCTGCGTTATGCAGATGACACAGCCTTGCTTGCTGAAAGTGAAGAAGACTTGAAGCACTTACTGAT
>NW_004443956.1:15089942-15118329 GCF_000243295.1 Trichechus manatus latirostris | reverse complement strand
AAACAAAAATCCTCACAACTGGATCAATAAGCAACATTATGATAAATGGAGAAAAGATTGAGTTAGTAAAGGAGTTCATTTTACTTGGATCCACAATCAACGCCCATGGAAGCAGCAGTCAAGAAATCAAACGATGTATTGCATTGGGCAAATCTGCTGCAAAAGATCTCTTTAAAGTGTTAAAAAGCAAAGATGTCACTTTGAGGACTACGGTGTGCCTGACCCAAGCCATGGTGTTTTCAATCATCTCAGATGCTTGTGAAACCTAGACAATGAATAAGGAAAACAGAAGAAGGATCAATGCCTTTGAATCATAGTGTTGGTGAAGAACATTGACTGTACCATGAACTGCCAGAAGAATGAACAAATCTGTCTTGCAAGAAGTACTGTCAGAATGCTCATTAGAAGCAAGGATGGTGAGACTTTGTCTCACATACTTTGTTCATGTTATCAGGAGGGACCAGTCCCTGGAGAAGGACATCATGCTTGGTAAAGTACAGGGTTAGCAAAAGACAGGAAGAACTTCAACGAGATGGACTAACACAGTGGCTGGAACAATGGGCTCAAGGATAACAAAAATTGTGAAGATGGCACAGGATGAAGCAGTGTTTCGTTCTGTTGTACACTGGGTTGCTATGAGTCAGAACCAACTGGAGGGTACCTAACAACAACAACAACAACGTTTCATAATGCTGATCTGTTTATATTAATAAAATCCCACACCTCACTCACTGGGTTCAAGTAGTATGTTATCACTTGTTGCAAATCATAGACATAGATGTACACGTACATGTTGACCTACACATATACACACACAGGAAGAATAGAAGGGAAAAGAACTTGCCAGTTCCAATCTACTTTACAGCTCCAGGCATTGCTGAGCCCTAGTCTCCTAGGACTGCCACAACAGAAATACTACAACTGGATGGTTTTAAAGAACAAAAATTTATTTTCTCACAGTTCAGGAGGCTAGAAGTCCAAATCAGGGTATGCGCTGTAGGGGAGGTTCCCTCCTTGTTGGTAGCCCCAGACATTCCCTGGTTTGTAAATGGTTCCTTGCATGGTCTCTTCCCCCACTGTGTGTATGTCTGTGTCTGTACTCCCTTTTATAGCTCCCCACTCAGAAGGAACTAGGTTTAGGACACACCCTACTTCCATATGACCTTGTTAACAAAATAAAAGAAAAACTCTATTTCCAAATAGGATCACATTCACAAGTATGGGTTAAGATTTCTATCTTATTGGGAGATACAATTCAATCTATAACAGGCTGTCATATAATAGGACCTCAATAAATATTTGAAGCATAAAAAATATAATGAGAGCTACTTTGGAAAACCCCCATGGTACAATGGGTTTTCTTTTATGTGGCCTTTCTGGCTCTGGGTTTATAATTCTCCCAAAACGACTGGTTGGGTCACAGTCTTGCAAGGGATCGGTCAGTTTACTCTCCGCATAAGTGGCTTGAAGGGATTGGTGGGTTTACTATCTGCACAAGAGCCTGGCAAATCCACCCAATAGGATTAGTTGGTTTCCAATCCGCCTAAGGGATTGGTCGGTTTAGGACAGCTACGTCCTGAAATTGATAAGGAGTATTCCTATATAAGCAGCCAATCTCACAGAGGTTTTGGGGTCTTCTTAATCAGTGAGAGCCAGGAGAGAAGCCATCCTTTGGACATGCAGCCCTACACTGAGAATCTCCTAGAAGAGCTATAATATAGGTCAAGGGCTGTATTATACTGGTAACACTCACTGAGCTGATAACACTGAAGACCTAGAGAAACAGTGACAGAGTAGGCAGCGGAGGGACCCAGAGGGGCCCAGCAGCAGAGTGGGCAGCAGAGAGGCCCACAAAGGGTCTGGCAGCATAAAGAGTAGTCAGGGTCGTGGCAGGGGGCAGAGTTGTCTCACAGAGAAGACAGCAGTGATGGACAGAGTCAGCCCACGGAGCAGAGCTGGGAGACTCTGAGCAAGAGGTCACCAGTGGAGCAGTGGCTCGGGCATACATCATATGGGGGTTGCCTGTAAAAGTTTTGCCTTGAGATCTGTCGTCATGCAGGCCTAACGTTGGCACTGGCCCGGGGTTGATCCGATGCGGGTTGAGAGCTGGACCAGCAAGCACAGGGGCCCAGACCCACCCAAGAAAAGCCACAGAGAGAGCACAGAGCCACGCCATACCTGACCTGAGCTACACCTGCTGACACATGGTCCATGGCATGCCTGTCCAGTAACACAGGAATGGACATGGGTAGTTTGGGAAGGTGAGCAAGTCCCCTTTTAGACATAAGTGAGTTCCCCTCCTATGATGTTAAGTGGGGAACTTGTAGGGGTGAGGGGACCGGTGCTCCTAAAATCTGTTCCTGTTGTTTACTGTTTGCTTTTTATAAGTAATCTGTTCTTGCTGTTTACTGTTTAAATAACAATGACTTTCAATTGCCAACATTGTGTGTCTTGTGTGTACAACCCAATCTGATGGGGTAGCCAAATCTTTACCCAGCAGTCTTATCGCTGCTAGTAATTTTAAGGCAACTGGTGTGTGTTTGCAGCCCTGGTGGCACAGTGTTAAGAACTCAGCTGCTAACCAAAAGGTCAGCAGTTCGAATCCAGCAGCCACTCCTTGGAAACTCTATTGGGCAGTTTTACTCTGTCCTATAAAGTCACTATGAGTCAGAATCGACTCGACAGCAATGGGTTTGGGTTTTGTTTTTTTTTTTTGTGTGTATGTTTCTGCACACAACCCCAAAAAGGGATTGAAGCCCCTGGCACTGCTGGGTAATACTGTTTCGTTCTTCCAGGAGCAAGTGAGACTGACGGAGCTGACCGCTCCTCCTGAGCAAGATCTGCCTCAAGTTGCCGAGCACAGGCCCCACGTTGCACTAAGGAAAAATAAGGGACATCTGGATCTCTCCTGATCACCATCCCTTTGGTAAGAAACCCTGCTTGCTTGTTGTTTTCGATATGTATAGATTAAAGAGAAGCTTGTCCCTTCGTATCCCCACAAAAGCTGAAACTGGATTTCTCCAAAGGTCTTCAATTTCTGCCTGAGAAAAGCAATAGATGGGTTAGGGAGGGATGCACTCTTTATCCCAAATAAGGCAAAAGGAAGTTGTAATTGGGTTTCACCTCAAGTCTATAGTTGTTCGAAACTAAATCTAAGGGGAGAGAAGCCCATCCTGCATTGCTGGAAAGATTGCCCAGGCTTCCTCCACCCCCAGCCTGTGAGAAAGACACTCTGTTCTCTGCTCTATACCTGCTCTGCCCCTGAGCTTCACCACCTCCGGGGCAGACAACAGACTCCCTTTTTGAGGCAAGGTGAGAAGCAGACAAGTTAGAAGCTATTTGAGCATTCCACTTGATGGAGAATTAAAGATGTTCAAAACATGTTAACCAGTTTCTATATCTTGGTGTCTTATAACGTCTTTCTGATTGTCGCTAAAAGAAACCAAAGTACAGTCCGGTCCAGAGAGTAGAGGCAGCCCCAATATGGCATACCCACTAACTGTCCCTCCTTGTCTCTCCCCTCTCCTGTCCTTGCCCCAGGCCATCTCCTACTCTCAGGCGACAATGAGGCATGCATCCTCTCCCCGGCCACAGTCTCTATGTCTTTGTCCTCCACATACCAAGCCATCTGGGAAACTCCTACAGCCTTCAATTCCTTACAACTGCAGCCTCCATGTTCCCTCCTGACCACAAGCCCTTTGTCAGGATGGGGCACCCGTAACAGACTCTGAGACTGAGGTTTGCCTGCAGGAGGCTTATCAGGGAAAGCCCCGGGGATCAGAACATGAGACGGGAGTGGGGGGAGGCAGAGGAGCGGAGGGAGAAGTCTGGGGCTTGCAGCCTCAATGGAGGCCTCAACCAACCCCGTGGGGGGCTGTGATGCAGGACAGCCCTTTAGAGATGTCCCAGGCTGGGCAAGAGGGTGGTGCCTCCGTACTCCTCCACTCCTCCCCACCCCACCCGACCCCTGCCCCTGCTTCAATTAGCCCTTAAAAGCCAGGGACGGGGAGGGAGGGAAAAGGGGCCCAGGAAAGGGTGAGGTCTTGGGGAGGTCTCTGCTGCCCAGGCAACCCTGCAGGGACTGAGCACTGAGGGCTGTCTGCTGCAGGCCTCCCAACAGCAGGGGGGAATCAGTCCTCCAATACTGGGGGCGGGGGGAAGGGTCCAGGTACAGGAATGGCAGCACCCGCCAGACCCCCTGGGGATAGAGTCAAATCTTACTCATCTCTAAGTTCCCATTACTTAGAACTTTTTTTTAATGGCATTGAACAAATGTTTGTTTCCTGAAATTAGTTATCATGCAACTAAGAAATTCTTCTTCTCCCAACATCTTTAGGAAAATAGAACTTTCCTCTGCTATCTTGCGTGTCCCCTATGACCAATCTCTGTAGACATGGGATCTCCAAATGCTGAGCCAAAAAGGAAAACAGGACTGAATCTGTTGCCTGCAGCCTCTGGCTAGAGAGCCCCCTGGTAATGAAGAGCGCTCGGATGTCTCCAGCTCTCCAGGAAAATACTGCAAAGTCCAGGGTCATATGTCAGGCAGTACTGCATGTATTTAAAAAGCCACAGCTCTATGCAGAAAATGTGCATATAACATAAAAGTAAAATACATATATCTCACCAGATGTTCTGGTTTGCATGTTTAGAACCTGATGCAGTCCATAAGCTCTTTTGAAAAGAACTTCAGTTCAATCTACCAGTCAATTTTAGACTCCTATGAAGGTGACGTGAAACAGATGTGTCTGATGTCCAGTACATTGTCATCAGTAGACTACAAAGGAAAAATGTGATGATCCTGAGCTTGCAGCTGTAGATAGAGCCCTGGTGAGTAACAGGGCAGGGCCAGGACCATTGGCATGCTGGGGCAGTCCAGCCTTGGGGAGGACCACGCCATTAGGATGCCTCTTGTCCTTGCGTGACGCTGTGCTCCAGAACACTGGCACCACTGGGCAAGCCCTACAGAGAAGGGAACTGGCCATATCTGCGGAGCCCTCAGTCCTCTGCCATCCAACCGCCGCTCTTGCAGAACACATGTCTGTGGACATACATGTGTGAACATTGGTGCACACACATGTATATGCACACCTGTCAGCTGCTCTCTGATAAGGAGGGCTGTGTGCCTTCTCAGCCCTCTCCTTGGATGAAAAGTGCCTGCTATACAGGAGGGGACAGGAAAGCTGGTAATAGGGAACCCAAGGTTGAGAAAGGACAGTGTTGACATGTCATGGGGTTGTTAACCATTGTCATAAAACAATATGTGTACTGTTTAATGAGAAGCTATTTGTTCTGTAAACCTTCATCTAAAGTACAATAAAAAAAATAGTAATAAAAAAAAAGTGCCCGCTATGAACAAATGCAGTTTCTCTATGTCATCATACTAGTGGGGCCAACACCACTCCTTCTACCATCCCTCCAGCCAAGAATAACGCCAGGGTTAGGGCCAGGGCTCCCCTCCAGAAACATCTCCCCAGGATCCAAAGCCCAGCCAAATACCGCCTTTCACCCTCATTCCCTCTCTGAAGTCCTGCAGCATCTATGATAGATCGGAGCTCTGCGCTCGATGCCATACTTAATTTTCTTGGTGTATGCTATTTCTTAATAAGATCACAAAATCCTCAAAGGTAGAGAAGGTGACTGATACTTCCCCTCAGTCTCCCCCGGTGTCTAGCACCGAGCTGGGTGCAGAGACCATCAACAACCAGCCGTCAGTTGTCATGTGCTTTCAGTGGACTGAGAGGCGGATGACTCTGGCCAGTTAGCAGAGTGAAGAGTGCCTTGGCAAACGTCAGCAAAGGCAGGGTTTCTAGAAGCCCAGCTTTTACCTTATAATACAAAGCAAGTTATAGAAACACTGAAGTGAGCGGAGCAGCACTAACAGTGAAAGAAGAGGGAGGAGGGACTGTCTCCACAGGCTGAACCAGCAGAAAAGAAGGATTAGAACGGACACTGAGGGACAGGTAAGGTTGAGATAGGCAGCAAGGGAGGGCAGGAAACTCACTACATGGACCTACAGGAGCTGCCATGTGGAGGCAGCACAGCAAGGGTGGGCGACCACCAAGAGACTGGAGTGGAAGGGTGCCCCGCTTCCCTCCCCTCACCCCCAGCCCTCACCTCCCCACCTTCTCACTGCCCTTCCCCTCCCCACCACCCCCCACTCATTTCCCCATCTCTCCAGCCCCTCACCCTCTACCCCCAAATCCCCACGCCTCACCTCCCCACCCCCATTTCCCCAGTCTCCAACCTCCACCCCCACTCCCTCATCCTCCCATCCCTTCACCGCCTTAACCCTCACCTTTCTCCAGGTGCGAACTCCCCCCTCATTCTCCCACTGTACTGAGGTTGTCCATTAGCAGCAACACCATGGTCTAAATAGACTCCACACAACTGTTTCTGTTTTTGCTGTTGTTGTTTTAGAGAATCCACTCAGAGGCCTAGCCCAGGGCTATAGAAAGGAAAGAGAAATCCAGCCAAGAGAATTTAGCAATGAGAAAGGTCTATGGGTTTAACATTCAATAGGAAATTATACCTCCTTATCAGACTCTTTAGGAGCCTTGGTGGCGCAGTGGTTAAGAGCTCAGCTGCTAACCGAAAGGTCAGCAGTTCAAACCCACCATCAACTCTGCTGGAGAAAGATGTAGCAGTCTGCTTCCATAAAGATTCACAGCCTTGGAAACCCTATGGGGCAGTTCTACTCTGTTCTATAGGGTTGCTATGAGTTAGAATCAACTTGACGGCAACAGGTCTCAGACTCTTTCCTCAACTGCTTGGATTAACAACTGTACCAAAACAGGCACACCAAAACTATTCGCCCCCAAGTGTTTCACCAAATGGGCAGGGCTTTCCAACAAGCAGCTCACAGGTGGTGCTGAGCTCTCTTTATCTTTCCAGTCCCTAAGCCTGCTGGCGCCTCCTCCCCTCCTCCGGGAGAATCTAAGAGCGTGAGAGGTGCTGACAATTACACACTTTTATGATAGACATATGTGTCATAGGCCACCACTCTAACCTACTCCACTTTCACCCAGTGCCCTTTCTCAGTCCTCATCTGCCACACTCATGTGGCCGCTCTCACGAATAATCAGAAGGCATTGGAGAAATTAAGTAAAGCACTACCCTTCATGTAAAGCCTTCAAAGCCTGAAATGCCGCCAGGCAGGAAAAGTCTTAGCAAAAACCCTATTACAAATCAACACAGCAAGTTCTCATTTTTCAGGGCATCATCAATAAATAAGATGTTACCTTAAGTAAAATTTTTAGATGACTAAATTAGTTCCACTTAATCATTTACCAAAACCTTATTTTAACCACTTTCACTTAAAAGCTTTCTTAAATTTATTACACACTTTCATGCCTTCTTCAACAGTGAGTGCTGGTCGTATTTCTTCATCATTCAGTCATCATTGAGAATACTAATCATTGTACTGAGCTGCAATAAAGACCGTTTTCTGATTTTGCCCTCATTATCAACTGTCATTTCTGTAGTTGGTGTGTGGCCACTTCCTTCCCACTTCTAACTTGCTGCTTCTAATGTGCCAAGGACAAGACATTGGAGGATTTGTCAGGAGTACATGTAAGAGGTAACAGGCTGGGAGAGGACTGCCCTTGCAATTTACAGGCATGGATTAGTGAGCAGCTTGATGTCAGCCTTCTTGGTTCAGAAGCATTTGTGGTCCATTCTCAGCCACATTCCAAAAAGCCAAAACTGCTGAATATATGTCACTGTGCCCAGGGTTTGTGCCTGGCTCTGGGGTCTTGTTTCCAATAAGCTAGAAGGGTTTCTTATATGCATGTTCACTTGGAAGGTAAAGTCACAAAACTGTTTGCTTCTACCATCCAACTCCCATTTGGTTCCATCAAGTCAATTCCAACTCATGGTGTCCTATGCGTATCAGAGTAGAACACTGCTCCATAGGGTTGATTGGAAGTAGATTGCCAGGCCTTTCTTCTGAGGTGTGTCTGGGTGAATATCAACCTCCAAACTTTCGACTAGCAGCCAAGCCCACTAACTGTTTGCAACACCCAGGGACATTTGGCTCATTACTGATAGTTTAAGAAAACAAATCTGGACTTAGCAAGGAGGGACTTTATTCAAAAGGATTATTGCAAGGCAGTGGGGAGGGAGGGACTATTGCAATAGGGGTATGAGTCTATTGTAATAGGGAAGACATTAATAAGATGAGCAAGTATCAAGAGTAAGGCAAGAAGATTTTTTTTTTTAATTGAAAAGGGTAGACAAGGCTAGAAAGAACGGGGTGTGGGAGAGTGGGATGAACAGGTGGTGTGATATCGGACGGTAGACCTGAGAATGTTTTATGCTGAGGCCAGCCTATTCTCCAGGAGGGATCATTAAGGAGGGCTGTGTGCTGGCTCAGGCTGAGGGTGGGCCAAAGTTAGGGGTCTGGGGTGAGGAGAGAATCTTAACCAGAGTCTGGTTAGCAAGCATTTTGTTCCGATTGATCAATGGGAATGAGCAGTTCAGCTAGTCATTTATGAGTTCAGCTGGGAATTTGGAGGGTCTGGGTCTGGTCTAGCGACCCTATAGGAAGAGTTGAACTGCCCCATAAGGTTTCCAAGGGGTGGCTGGTGGATTTGAACTGCCTACCTTTTTGGTTGGCAGCTGTAGCACGCCATGGCTCTTAACCACTGCACCACCAGGACCCGTTTGGTGTTTTTTTTTTAAATTTTCGTTGGGGGTGGGGGTCTGGCCTTGTCACAGGCAAATAAAGGAGCATTCATGAGTCTTCTCTAAGCATATGGGAAGGGTGGGTTTTTGCAGTAGGCCATTTTTGGAACACAAAGAGTAAGGAGTCTTCTTAACCATGGCTGTTTTCCAGGATCACAGGGCTCAGATAAAATTCCACATTGTCATACTCCATGCAGTAATAAGATTTTTAAATAATCTGAAATGGTTAATGCAGGTCATCTGTCCTCCTTCCTTCAGATTCCAACTTAAAAACTGACCTCTGCGAATTGATAATTCGTTCGGCGCTTTGGGGGTCATAAAGTGCCCTCTCCCTAAGCGGTCAGTCCTCAGCCAGTCCCAGAACGCAAGGCAGTGGACGATGCGGGGGCGCCCCCTGGCGTCCGCCTCTAGACTGGTGGGCCTGGAAGCCCACTTTCCCAGGCAGAAGCTCGGCCGGGACAGTGGACTAAGGGAGTCACTCAGCATGCTGAATGTAACCAATCGCTCCCCGGTCTGAACTCCCTACTGAGTCGGAGCGCAAAGCAGGAAGAGAGAGCAGAGGGCCAGGAAAGGGAGGAAGGAAACATCGCTTGCAGCCTGGTACCCAGAGATGCCCTGTGCGCGGCACTTCTTCCACATACCTTCCACCTTTCCCCTCACATCGATTTACAATTTCCATCTTGAAGGCCAGGAAACTGAGCTCAGAGAGGTTACGAAATATATTGAGGTTCACACAATTCGTAAATGACGGACCCAGGATTAAAATTCTCGTCTCCGGAGTCTCAGGCCAGGGCTAGAAAACACTGCTGTTATTGTTGTTAGCTGCCCTGAAGTCCCCTTCGAATCGTGGCGAAAAAACACTGATACAGACTAATGAATGGAGAAGGGGGGATGGAAGGGATGAGCGGACTGAATCCGAAGAAAACTCTCAATGTTTAGCAGAGGGAGAAGGGAAAATGCATTTGGCTTTGCTGTGTGCTCACTGATAAAAGGAACAGAAACACCACCCTTCAGGGGTATTGCGACCAGTGTGAAATGATACGCACGTGAAAGGCATTCATACTTTTCTTATCACTAATAAAATATATGGTGTCTTAGGCTAGGGTGTCTAGAGAAGCAAAACCAGTAAAGCACACGAATATATATAGAGAGAGATTTATATCAAGGAAATGGCTCACGCGGTGGTAGAGGCTAACTAAGACATATGGTTTTATTGTTAAGTTATAAATCAAAGATTAACCCACCCAGTCAGTAATTCCTACAATTCCACGATACACACGCATACCCTTTTCCGCAAGAAATACTCAAAACCACTTGCAAGGTCTACCTTTACAAGTAGGGTTGCCAGATTTAACAAATAAAAACACAAGATACCCAGGTAAATTTGAATATATGATAAATAAATAATTTTTAGTATAAGTATGTCCCATGCAATAATTAGAATGTGCCATAAATATTAATGGGATATACATCTACTAAAAAATTGTTTGCTGTTTATCAGAAATTCAAATATAACTGGGTGTTCGGTATTTCTGATGAACAATGAGTAATTTGCGGCAACCCTGTTTGCTAGCAGACCGGGGCAGTCTTCAGGGCCAAGAGAGCAAGTTTAAAACGGTGAATATGCAAGGAAGAGAGGAGGTGGGGGGTCCTAGAATGTGGGCGGCAGATGGAAACAGAAGTAAGAAGGAGCATAAACACCCAGGGGCCAGCAATGTTCATGAAAAACAGCTAAACAGAGAAATGAAGTTCCTCCAGTAGACTAAGTAACGTACTGTCCCTTCAAAGCAATCGTCTTTAAATATTTAACTAGTATATATTTAGCAGAAGTGGGAAGTAATGGATTTTCTATTAATAAAACATTTTATACCTCTTTATATTCAAAAACCACCACCCATCTGTCAGTTTGTTATACTGTGGTGGCTTGCATGTTGCTGTCATGCTGGAAGATATGCTATCAGTATTTCAAATACCAGCAGGGACACCATGGTGGACAGGTTTCAGCAAAGCTTCCAGACCAAGACAGACCAGAAAGAAAGGCCTGGTGATCTATTTCCAAATACTAGCCAATGAAAACCTTATGGAGAAAAACAGAACACTGTCCAACTCGCTGGCTTTGGGAACATTATCAGGAGGAATCAGTCGCTGGAGGAGGACATCATGTTGGTGAAATAGAGAGCCAGCAAGGGTGAGGGAAACCCTCAGTGAGATGAATTGACACAATAGCCCCAACGATGGACTCGAACATGCCAGTGATCAAGAGGATGACACAGGACCTGACGATGTTTCATTCTGCTCTACATAAGGTCACCATGAGTCAGAGTCAACTCAACAGCATCTATCATTTATATTCAAAATACAACATGCATTAAATGCCCTGATCATAACAACATCTTATCCTACTTAAAATTCTTGGTGATGAATGTTTTTAAGGATCTACTCTGGCATGAGTAGGGCTGATAATTTACATTTTGTTCATTGTATAACAAGATGGAGAAAACTGAGTTAAACGTATTGTGTTTCTGAGTTATTCAAATATCATCTAAATACTGCAGACTGGGGCCCCAGGCAGCTTCCTGGTGAGCCCATCCCTTAATCCAGCTCTGAACCATCTCCCATGACATAGAGAGTAGCTTGTAACTTTGCTGTGGGAAGCTGTTAAAGAATATAAAGAATAAAGCAGGCTACTGGAGCTGGCTTTGCTGAGTTGTTAATTGATTTGTCTCCATCCGACTTTCTTTCCATCCTCATGGCCAATTGAAATAAATCAGATTTTTCAATTAATCAAAAAGCTAATCCAAGAGGGCTGGAAAAATCAGATCCTTTCAGGTTACAAGTAGATAGAGTTAACATTACTTATTAAGTATATGCAAAAGCAAAGGTGTCATTTTGATGACTAAGGTGTACCTGACCAAGACAAGGTCTTTTCAACTACTTCATATGCATGTGAAAGCTGGACAATGAAAAAGGAAGACAGAAGAATTGATGCATTCCAACTGTGTGTTGGCAAAGAATATTGAATATACCATGAACTGCCAGAAGAACAAACAAATCAGTCTTAGAAGAAATACAACTGCAATGGTTTTTAGAAGCAAAGATGATGAGACTTCGACTCGCTTACTTTGGTCATCAGGAAAGACCAGTCACTAGAAAAGCAGAGGGTCAGATAAAACAAAGGAACCACTCAATGAGATGGACTCAAACATACCAATGATTATGAAGATGGCACAGGACCAGACAATACTTCATCCTATTATACATAGTTGTTATTAGGTGCCATCGAGTCGGTTATGAGTCATAGTGAAACAGAGTGAAAACACTGCCTGGCCCTGCACCATCCTCAAAATCATTGCTATGTTTGAGCCCATTGTTGCAGCCACTGTGTTAATCCATCTCGCTGAGGGTCTTTCTCTTTTTTGCTGACCCTCTGCTTTACCAAGGATGATGTCCTTCAGGGACTGGTCCCCCCGATGACATGTCCAAAATACGTGAGATGAAGTCTTGCCATCCTCGCTTCTAAGGAGTATTCTGTCTGTACTTCTTCCAAGATGGATTTCTTCATTCTTCTGGCAGTCCATGGTATATTCAATATTCTTTGCCAACACCCATGGGTGGGCATGAGGACTGTAGGCCCACACCTCTGGGAAGGTGGCTGTGGTGGGCCTGGCCCACAGCAACCAGCAGTAAGGGCCAGGTTGGCCTCTCTGCAGGGTTGGAGGAGCTGCACTCCTGCACTGAGGCAATGAACTGAGAAGACTCTACCTTCAAATACTGTTTCGCTAACACTGATTCTCAGCTCTGGAGCATGTGGGATTCACTTGGAAAGTCTTTTTAAAGTATGGTGCCAAGGACCCACCATTGTACCCCTATCCTGGCCCGATCTGCAGATATTTCAATGAAATAATCTGGGGGTGGGGGTCTAGGCGTCCTAATTTTTAAAAACTTCACAAGCGAATCGAATGTGCAGTGAGGGTTGAGAACCACTGGGAAGGAAGATATAAGCATTTTACTGCCTCTTCTCAGCGTAGCTCAACTTTTTGCTGTTGTTGTTGTTAGGTGCCTTCAAGTTGATGATGACTCATAGCAACCCTGTATACAACAGAATGAAACACTGCCTGGTCCTACACCCTCCTCACAATTGTTGCTATGTTTGAGCTCATTGTTGCAGCCACTGTGTCAATCCATCTCATTGAGGGTCTTCCTCTTTTTTTCGTTGACCCTCTGCTTTACCAGGCATAATATCCTTCTCCAGGGACTGGTCCCTCCTGATAACATGTCCAAAGTATGTGAGACGAAGTTTCGCCATACTTGCTTCTAATGAGCATTCTGGCTGTGCTTCTTCCAAGACAGATTTGTTTGTTCTTCTGGCAGTCCATAGTATTTTCAGTATTCTTCACCAACACCGTAATTCAAAGGCATCAATTCTTCTTCAGTCTTCCTTATTCATTGTCTGGAAACCCTGGTGGCATAGTGGTTGAGAGCTACATCTGCTAACCAAAAGGTCGGCAGTTCAAATCCACCAGGCACCCCTTGGAAACTCTGTGGGGCAGTTCTACTCTGTCCTATAGGGTCACTATGAGTCAGAATCAACTGGATGGCAACAGGTTTTTTTTGTTGTTGTTTTTGTTTTTTAATTCATTGTCCACCTTTCACATGCATTTGAGGTGACTGAAAACACCATGGGTCGGGTCAGGCGCACCTTAGTCCTTAAAGTGACATCTCTGCTTTTTCATAAGATTTTCATTAGCCAATTTTTTCTGAAGTAGACTGCCAGATCCTTCTTCCTGGCTTAGTCTTGAAGCTCAGCTGAAACCTATCCACCAAGGGTGACCCTGCTGGTATTTGAAATACCTGTGGCAAAGCTTTCAGTATCACAGCAACACACAAGCCACCGCAGTAGGATGAACTGACAGACATGTGGTGGTAGCTTAACCTAGGCCACATGATTTCAGGTAAAAGCAGCTACCATGTGTGAGGTCCCAGGCAACAACCTATCAGTCAGATCCTGCTGCTCTCGGTAATAGCCATTACTACCGATTTGCAAGTCAATCAGCCCCTTCTGTCATCCAACAAGCGTTTCCTGAGCAGGTGCTCGGCAGCAGGCACTGAGCTCAGAGCAGGCCCATCACTGCGGATGAAGCAGAGTCCTCTGCAAGGGATTTGCAGCCTGGAGCCTTGCCGTTGGCCTCCAGCGACTAAAGAGTGTGTGGAGATTATGTGTGAAATTGCGGGAACCTGGACACAACACAAAGTTTCTTGTTCTGACCAAACACCTGAGACACCCTTTAACTCATGTCTTCTGCATTTATTTATTGAGCACTTTACCATATACTTGAGGCAGTACAGCAGCCTTAAGAGTGTAGACTCTTCGTTGCAGCCAGCCGACGTCAGTTCAAATTCTGCTCAGCCCCTTCCATGCTGTGTGATCTTGAACAAGTCACTTAGCCTCTCTCTGCTTCAATTTTCTCATTTGTAAAATGACAGTGCTAGTCCTACCTCTTGGGTTTGTGATTAAGATTAAATGGATTCATGTATGTACCTGGCTGTAAATGCTACAAAACACTACCTACTTATTTATTCATTTATTAACTGGCTATATATGCTATATAAATATTATCTATTTATTTACATTAGCTGGCTGAAAATGCTACAGAAATAGCACCTATTATTACTACCATTATTATTGGATTTTACAAAGCAGACTACAACACAATTGCAAGGATTTATAAGATCGCTGGGAAGTCAAGCAGTGGACACATGAGAAAGTAAATCAGGATTAGATCCTCAGATGGCACAGCAGACTATAGTGCAGTGTTCTAACAAGCACAGGTGTTCAGAAGCTGCAGGAGGAGTTGAGCTGAGGCGTAGTGGTTAAGAGCTACAGCTGCTAACCAAAAGGTTGGCAGTTCGAATCCACCAGGCACTCCTTGGAAACTCTATGGGGCAGTTCTACTCTGTCCTGTAGGGTGGCTATGAGTCGGAATCGACTCGACAGCGATGGGTTGTTTTTGTTTTGTTTTATGGTTGACAAGAAAGGGATCTGAAGAACTCAGGAAACTAGACATCATGGTCAATTACCCGTGTTTAAATGAACACTTGGGCAAGTTGAGAATAAGTGGAAAATTCCATGGGTCTAGGCTTTAAGTCGAGTCCCTGGGTGGTACAAATGGTTAAGCCCTCGACTGCTAGCCGAAAGGTTGGTGGTTCAAATCCACCCATAGCCGCCTCAGAAGAAAGACCTGGTGATTTGCTCCCAAAAGGCGACAACTTTGAAGACCCTGTGGAGCAGTTCTGCTCTGCACACATCGAGTCCTGTGAGTCATAATCAACTGGATGCCAACTGGTTTGGGTTTTTTTTTTTTTAAATGCCATTGTCTGCTTTTTCCAGTCGCAGAAACTCTACCTTTGTTTTTAGGGTTCCTAAGTCTTTTGCTCCCCATCAAAGTTTGTGCAGGACTCACTCACATTTACCCAGCCAGCCACTGGCCACAAGGTCAAGCACGTTTGGTCCAGGAGCATCAGACTGATGCTGACCCAACAGCATGCCCCTGAGGCCCCAGCAGAAGCAGGCAGAGCAGGAAGGGTGGGTGGTTGTCGGAGCGGCAGGGGCGTGTAGCATTGTAGCAGCAGAGGTGGGTAGCGTTGGAGCGGCAGGGGTGGGTGGCTGTCGGAGCGGCAGGGGTGGGTAGGTTGGAGCAGCAGAGCTGGGTGGCGTTGGAGCGGCAGGGATGGGTGGCGTTGGAGCAGGAAGGGTGTGATCCAGCAAAGCGGAGCTCTCCTGGGCAGCAGGGCTCCAGATCACTGTGCACTGATTGCCCTTCCCTGCACATTCTCTACGATTCTTCAAAAATAACTACTTGGGTTCAAAAAGAGAGCAAGCCAAACGCCTTAATGCCAGAAGATGCATGTATCAGAGTCTGCTGATTTACTTTTGCTTCAGACCTACCAGGAATTCCCTTATCTGCCTTTGGCAATGAGCTATTCTTGCAAGGTCTTCATTACTTCCTAATTGTTGAAATTTATTTGCTTCATTTTTCTTGTTAGGAAACATTTAGAAAATTAATCTTTAATCTTGGGCTGCTGTTAATTTAAAAGCTTCTCCTCATTTATTAATGGCATCATTTGTTATTTCAATCAGAACCTCCCCTCGCCCCCACCATCACACACACTGGCATATGGGAGAACACACGCATGCACGCGCGCGCGCACACACACACACAAAATCACTGATTTCAAAGTCCTACCTTTGCTCTCTTGATTGCTTCATCCATGTCCACTGTCACTGTAATATCTGGTTGACCTGAAGAGATCACTACTGAACATTAGCATTAAAAAATGGCAAGTGGGGTGTCCTCTTTGCCAGAGACTTGGGTTACCCTGGTATCAAGTGCAGTGGCGTCACTTAAGGTTGGTTTCACCCAGTGCGGTAACTCATGGTGTCACCATCCCCTTCGTGGGCCGAGCAGCACCCCGCCGCGACCTCCCCCCACCCCTCAAGGCCGAGCATGGTGCTGGTGGCCCTGCCCCTCCCAGCCACGCTCCCATGGCTCCCCGCAGCTCCTCCCCTCTCCCATTGGCCAAGATGGAGACCTCGCTCTCCACCCAGTGGTGGGTGCCATGGCCTGGCTGCCTGCACCCTGACCAGTGGGGAAGCGGCGGGAGGTGACGAGTTACTGCGCTGGGTGATAGGTAACACCAACCCTAGCAATGCCACTGACCAAGTTCACAGGTATCTGTATAATCCACTCCCAACTGCCCCATCAGGGACTGCCTGTCCTTGCCTCCTTCCTGTCTCTACAGTTTACCAGCTTCCAGTAAATGATTGAGGGGCCATGGGAAACTCCCTGCCTTCAGGCAGCTTCTCTGACCCTGCCTTCATGAGCTTATGTCAGTTCTGCTGGACGAAATGTGCAGCCCAGGTCTATACCTACTCTACATCTTACTTATCTTTATATCCCTTGTCATGCTAAACACTCTGAAAAATTAGATTGTATTTAATATGAGAAAAACAATGTGTTTTATTAGCCAACATCCGCAGAGAACATCCACCAGAAACAGGTTTTCTTTTTTCACTTTTTTATTGTTCTTCAGATGAAGGTTTACAGATCAAATTAGTTTCTCATTAAACAATACACATATTGTTTTGTGACATTGGCTGCCAACCCCACGACATGTCAACACTCTCCCCTTCTCGACCTTGGGTTCCCTGTTACCAGCTTTCCTGAAACAGGTTTTCTTTTAAGTGCTGATCCTAAACAATTGCGGTCACTGTCTCTTCCTAATGATGCTGAGGCCACATGATGTCAGTTACCCAAGATCTGATGAGCCTGAGATAGAGTGTTGGTGCTTTCCGTCCCTGTCTTAGTGCTGCTTCCTCTAATCAGCCATAGCTTTGTGGAATCCTTAGAACAGCGCTTACACCATCCATCTAACAGGTCTCAACAATGCCAGCCCTTAGCAGAAACCAAACCAAACCTGTTGCTGTCGAGTTGGTTGCCACTCACGGCGACCCTATAGGACAGAGTAGAACTTAACAGAAGATGGCATTAATAAAATTAATGCTTGATCACTACAATTTGAAAGATCTAATTACTTAAACAGAAAGGTTTTTATTTTGAGGGCCAGAGGAACTTCTAGTAAGCATCTGGTGTATTCCTTACTTCCTGGGAGGCCTTACATTTCCATTTTTAAAGTTAAGAGAGTCTCCTAAGAATTGAGAAAAGGAAAATGGGAGAGGGATTTAGAAATATATATATGTGGAAGTTAATATCCAATAAGTACTAATAGTTTAATAAGCTGAAATAAATTGATTTTCCATTAAAAGCCAAAAGGTAACAGTCAGACCGAATATGCCTTCTCTTGTTTAAGGCCTGTATGTGATAATGTATAGATGCAACACGGGTTAATTGGTTTCAAAAAACTACAAAATCCAGTCGCTACTACTAATTAGAATTTCTGAGAGCACTGTTATAAAAACAGATTACCCACTCCGTCATTTTCTAACCGTCTTGATCAAATGTATGCACCCGGCTTGTCTAGTTAATCCCCTTCCATCAGAGCTGTAATTAGGTCAGCCATACAGTTAGTCCCAGAGTTTCAGCCCAGGCTAACTCAGTTGGGAGCCAGTGAGTAAGCATCTATGTTTGTTTAGCTTTTTTCTCCAACTCACTGAAGTTGCCTAAGTCTCATTTCCTCCATAAAACCTTCCCCAACCACTAGATCCCACATGATCTGGTATTATTTTCACTCTTGGAGCCCCTTAGTCATAACATCATTGGGCACTTATATATTGCCTTATATTACTTAGCACGTCATCATGGATGTCTTGTCTCTGCATTAGAATTGCAAATTTTGAGAAGAGTAGCCATAGCTTATATCCTATCATTTTGGTCGAAAAATGTTCTGAGGATGACGCTCTTTTATAAAAACATCTGTCAAATTTTTAAAATCATCATAACAATAGTAATTTTGCATATACCTTGACAAAGCACTTTTTCATATTATTGTCCTATTTGATTCTCCCAACATCCCTATTAAGATAAGTAACTAATCTGCTCATCTATCACCAAGAACTGAGTATGACAGTGTTGGTAGATTGTAGGTGCCCACACCCAGCTTGTTCTTTAGCTCTGAGCATCAGAATCCAAACTCTGGCTCTATCACATGAGGCAGTGAAGAATCAGAGTTTCCTTCAAGCTCTGAATACATGTGCGGACGGCATAAAAACTCCCCAGCTAGCAGCTTTTGTTATATACTTTTAGAATTGAAAGTAGCCAGAGGTTAATTTCTTTTTCTGTCCCTTTCCCCACAAGGAATCAGGATGGCAGGATGGGAGTGCACTAGTGCTGAAAGGGACAGAGGAAAGTGGAGAAAGGAGAGACTCAGGGAACCCAAGGCATAGGTCAGACCAGTGGAAGCACTTAGCTCTAGCCCCCACCCAGCCCCGCTGCAGGTCAGCCCTCCTTCCCATCTCTCCACTGTGAGCATCTAAATCACTAGTTCAGCATCTCTCGAGATTTAACCAGAGGTCAGATTTTGTTAGAATTCTTAGTGTTTTAGCATCAAGCCAATAGGCTTGTGGTTCTCCTTCCTGCTCCCTCTAGCCCTCTAGTCCCGTATTTCTCAAACTTTATTATGCACACAAATCACCTGGGAACTTGTTAAAATGTAGAGATTGCTTTAGTAGGTCTGGGGTGGGGCCCAAGATTCTAAATGTCTAACAAATTCCTAAGAGATGTCGATGTTGCTGGTCCCTGGCACACGCGTTAAGCACAAGGATCAGGTCTTCCATAGACAGACAACCATGATGATGGTCAATACTTTTATCCTGGGACTCCTAACTAAGAGCTTTGGGGAAACTTGGTGGTGGTAGCTGCCGTCAAGTTGACCCTGACCCTATGCACCAAAAAAAAAAAAAGAAAAACCAAACCCTTTGCTGTCCAGTGGATTCCGATTCATAGTGACCCTATAGGACAGAGTAGAACTGCCCCCACAGGGTTTCCAAGGAGTGGCTGGTGGATTCAAACTCCCGACCTTTTCGTTAGCAGCCAAGTTCTTAACCGCTGCACCACCAGGACCCCACCCTCTGCACAACAGACCAAATGCTGCCACCTCGTCCCCGTGACTGGTTGCAGACGGGACCACTGTGATCTTCCACTGGCTAATTTTCAGAAGTAGATCACCAGGCCTTTCTTCCTAGGTCATCTTTGAACTTAGGTCTCTGGCACAGAAAGAAAAACTCTCCCACTGAACCACCACTGACTGTCCTTGGGAAAACTTAGCTCTTCTCTCTGGTGTTCTCCTCATCTTCCCGTATACTAGTGAAGCCAGTCGAAAATGTAAAAGATAAAGCACATGCAGGAAGGCATTAAACTCTATAACCACCAGCACAACACAGACCCCGACCATCAGAGCAGACGCCATCATAAACCACTGGCTCAGCCTGACTGGTAAGGGACGCTGAACAGCAGCCACAAACACAAACTTGTACATTTGTGCTTTGTTTTGTTTGTTTTAAATAGCCATCATAGTTAAAGAACGATAAGGAAGGAGACAGAAACTATGAAATTAAAATAAAGGATTCTCCCGATTATTTCTATCACTTCATTCCCACTCTCAATGGATTGAATAGGACAGAGCTGGCTGTAGTCACAGGGAATTAAAAGCCAGCACGAACATCATCTAGGAAAACACTTTCCTGAAGTTACAATCAGAGAAAAGAACAATGGAAGCCTGTCAGAGAGGCAGATGAATTTGCCCTTCAAGCCACCTAGACTGCCTCCTGTGGAATTGAGTTTAATGTGGATGCCTTGTGTGTAGGGGCCGGAAGAGGACCCCAGCTCCACTGTAGACATATCCTTGAGATTGCTAGCCTGCACGTTTTAAAAAAGAAATCTGTGCAAAATTATCATTCCCCTCAACTGTGGCAGAGACTGCTCATTACTGCCCAATATCCACTCTCCTCTTCCTTAGTAATAAAACACTGTTTTGGTTTTTTTTTTTTTTTTTTTTTTTTACCTAAGCCGTTGCCACTCAGCTAAATGACTACATTTACCATCACCCTTTGTGGTTAGTTTTTGCCATGGGACTAAGTTCTAGAAAGTGTTGGATGGTGCTTCTTTAAAGTATCCTTTAAAGGACGGGAGCAAACATAGCCTATTTTCTCACTTCCTTCATCCTGCTGGCTAGAAAGCAGGCATGTTAGCTGGAACTTGGGCCACCATCTTGGGCTGTGAAGACTAAGGCCACAATCTAGGGGTGGTGGGAGGAGCTTGGGTCCCTGAAGTCTTCATAGGAATTGTAGTACCAGCCCTGGACAGCCCACCTACAAGAAAAAATAAAACCTTATGTATTTAAGCTACTATTGATACAGGCTTTCTGTCATGTGCAGCCAAATCCTCACCAACATATCAGCCTATAGGACAAAACTTAGCATTCTTCCAAGGAAAATACTTAGGATATGCCGATAAAAGGGGAAAATTAACAGGAAAACCTAAAAAAAAAAAAATGGAAAGGAAAACATTCTAAATATTGAACAATCTCGTAGCATGTATCCTGAGGAGTTGGATACCAGATATTTCCAGTCTGATGTGCTCTTACTGAGCTCCTAACCACTATACCAACAAGGCTCCTCCCCACACTGTCTGGGTTCAAATCCCAGCTCTATCACTTGCTCCTCCCGTGACCTTGGAGACATTAACTCCCCTGAGCTTCAGTTCTCTCAGCTGTAAAATGGGACATGACAGTTACGAGAATTAGAGGTTATTTACACAAAGGGCTTTGTTGTGCCTGGCACACAATTGGCACTTAATAAATTGTGGCTATGATTACCTAGCCCAAGTTCTGAGCTCCCTGCCATTGTGCTAGTCTTCCAAGCAGGTATGGGAATATTTAGAGCCACAGCGAACAGATAAGCATGTGGACCCTGAAGCCAGACGGCCTTAACCTCTCTAGCCCTCAGTTTGCCCAAATGTGAAATGCAAATAATAACAGTACTGTAGTAACTGTTACGAGTATTAAATAAGTTAATTGATAGATAGATGTGCAATTACATTAAAATTTCTTAGAATAGTGCCTTACATGGTACAGTAGTGCAGTAAAAAAGTAATGCTATTATTTTTAGTTCTGGGCCCAGCTCTTCTGTGCCAGAAGCCTTAGAAATTTGGAGTTATAAGAAGTAGCTGAGAAACCAGGTGGTGGTGTTAGTTGTTGTGGAGTTGGCCCCCTACTCATGACAACCCCATGCAGAATGGAATGAAAGCTGCTCAATCCTGCACCATCCCCATGATTGATTGCAGATCAAACTATTGTAATCTATAAGAATTTCATTGGCTGATTTTTGGAAGTAGCTCACCAGGCCTTTCTTCCTAGTCCACCTTAGTTTGGAAGCTCTGCTGAAACCAGTTCATCATCATAGGAAAACTCAAGCCTCCACTGACAGATGGGTGGTGGCTGTGCATGAGGTTCCTTGAGCAGAAATCAAACTGAGGTCTCCCACATGAAAGGTAAGAATTCTACCACTGATCCACCAAGGACCTGGTAGGGTGGGGGTAAAAGAGATGGGTTTTCCACTCTAACTGAAAACATAGTATAACATGTAAGAAACAGAGCAATATCAACTGTCAGAAAGCGAGGGTAAAAATTACAATCGGAATTTAAGAAAAGGACAAACAGTAGAAGTAGACAGAGAAAATTTCATGGATGGATTGGAATTCAAAGTGTGTAGAGAAGGATCTGGATGGGTAGTGAGGGGGAAGAAAGTGGGAGCAAGACTTAAAGAAAGGCATCAGCATGGCCAGTATGGTGGGGGATTACATGCTGGGCTGATGAGAACAGAGGGTTCACAGCTAGTGGATTCCATTCCCTTCTCCCCTCTTCTCCCCACCCCCTTTCCTCTCATACCCCACATCTCACCCCTTACTCCTCATCCCTGCACTATCAATTATGTGCAGTGGATGATAACTTCATCTTCCCCTCCTGAAGTGTAGGGTCAAAATGGATGGATGGATAGATAATTGGATGATTGGATGGATAGATAGATAATTTTATTTATAAGTAAAAACTTCACTCTTCCCTCAACCCAAAAAATAGAGGGGAAAAAAATTAGACCTCCACACAGTATTTTTGACTGATTTTGTCTACCCCTGGAAAGATAATTTATAACTAGATGCATGAAATGAGAATATTTTCCTAGTTGCCTGACAGAAATCATTACTCACCCTGAGCTATTATAACAAGAGTGGTTTAAATTATTTTTTTGTTTTTTTACTGCTCTAATCCTTTGATACATCCTACGTTTCAATATAATAGTAAAATTGATGCCCTGTCTTCAGTTAACCCGGGCAGTTTCAGCTCCTGGTTCTGAGTCAATGGCTCCACATGGTTTTGTCTACAATCTGCTAAGAGTAGGATAACACTTGACTGCTAAAATTACAAGAATTTGATTCTATTAAAAAAAATACACACAATTTAGCCAAATTTGGAACTAGGGTTTATATCTCCATGTATCTCCTTACAAAGGGGATAGGAGGGCCTAGCTATTTCCTTCCTGTTATGAAGTGTGTCCCCCCAAAATGTGTATCAACTTGGCTAGTCTGTCTCAGTATTGTGTGATTGTCCACCATTTTGTTATCTGATGTGATTTTCCTATGTGTTGTAAATCCGACCTCTGTGATGTTAATGAGGCAGGATTAGAGGCAGTTATGTTAACGAGGCAGGACTCAATCTACAGGATTAGGTTGTATCTTGAGTCAATCTCTTTTGAGATATAAAAGAGAGAAGCAAGCAGAGAAGAGGGGGACCTCATACCACCAACAAAGAAGAGCCAGGACCGAGCGCATCCTGTGGACCCAGGGTCCCTGTGCTGAGAAGCTCCTAGACCAGGGGAATAGTGATGACAAGAACCTTCTACCAGAACCAACAGAGAGAGAAAGACTTCCCCTGGAGCTGGTGACTTGGATTTGGACTTCTAGCCTCCTAGACTGTGAGAGAATAAACTTCCGTTAAAGTCATCTTCTTGTGATATTTGTTACAGCAGCACTAGATAACTAAGACACTTCCCATACAATAATTTGTCTCTTTCTTTCAGTTCTTTTGTCTCTTTACAAATTATTCAGACTATTCTTGATTTCATCCTCTTTGGCTACACATGCTACTCCCTAGTAGGAATGCAATTTGCCTTTAACTGCTGTAAAGACAGAGGACAGGTGCACCAAAAGAGGAAATAAAGTAGTGTGATGGTTAATGGTATGTGTCAACTTGGCTAGGTTATGATTCTCAGTGGTTTCGCAGACATGGAACTGGTTGCTATTCCATAATGTAATGTAATGTAATCACTTTCCATGATGTGATCTGATGTAATCAATCAGTTGAAAGGGGATTTTCCTTGGGACTGTGGTCTGCCTCCAGAATATAAATGGATATTCTGGTAGAGCTCACTCTCTCCCTCAACTCTGCACTCATCTTGTCACCTGACCCCTGGGTCTTGGGCCATAGGTCTGCAGAAGTCTCCAGCCTGTCATCTGACCTGAAGATTTTGGATTTGCCAGTCCCCACAATTGTATGAGCCATTTCATTGAAGGAAATCTCTCTCTTTCTCTTTCTTTACTTGACCCACTGTCAATATATATAGATATACGTTTTGTTGCTAGGTGCTGTCGAGTCAGTTACAACTTACAGTGATCCTATGTACAACAGAATGAAACACTGCCCAGTCCTGCACCATCCTCACAATCGTTTCTATGTTTGAGCCTAATGGTGCAGCCACTGTGTCAATCCATCTTGTTGAGGGTTTTCCTCTTTTTCTCTGACCCCGTATTTACCAAGCATGATGTCCTTTTCCAGGGACTGATCTCTCCTGACAACATGTTCAAAGTATGTAAGACATAGTCACTTCTAAGGAGCATTCTGGCTGTACTTCTTCCAAGACAGATTTGTTTGTTCTTCTGACAGTCCACGGTATATTCAATATTCTTTGCCAACACCATAATTCAAAGACATCAATTCTTCTTCAGTCTTCCTTATTCATTGTCCAGCTTTTGCATGCATATGAGGCAACTGAAAATACCATGCTTGGGTCAGCTGCACCTTAGTCCTGAAAGTGACATCTTTGCTTTTTAACATTTTAAAGAAGTCTTCTGCACCAGATTTGCCCAATGCAATACGTCGTTTGATTTCTTGACTGCTATTTCCATGGGCATTGATTTGGATCCAAAAAAATGAAATCCTTGACAACTTCAATCCTTTCTCACTTTACTATGATGTTGCTTATCAGTCTAGTTGTGAGGATTTTTATTTTCTTTATGTTGAGGTGTAATCCATACTGAAGGCTGAGTCTTTGATCTTCATCAGTGTTTCAAGTCGTCTTCACTTTCAGCAAGCAAGGTTGTGTCATCTGCATAACACAGGTTGTTAATGAGTCTTCCTCCAATCCTGATGCCTCCTTCTTCTTCATATAGTCCAGCTTCTGAGATTATCTGCTCAGCGTACAGATTGAATAATTATGGTGAAAGGATAGAACCCTGACACACAATTTTCCTGACTTTAAACCACACGGTATCCCCTTGTTCTGTTCAAACTGCTTCTTAGTCTAAGTACAGGTTCTTCATGAGCACAATTGAGTGTTGCGGAATTCTCATCCTTCACAATGTTATCCATAATTTGTTCTGATCCACACAGTTGAATGCCTTTGCATAGTCAATAAATCACAGGTAAACAGCTTTCTGGTATTCTCTGCTTTCAGCCAAGATCCATCTGACATCAGCAATAATGTCCCTCATTCCACGTCCTCTTCCGAATCCAGCTTGAATTTCTGGCAGTTCCCTGTTGATGTACTGCTGTAACTGCTTTTGAATGATCTTCAACAAAATTTTACTTGCATGTAATATTAATGATATTGTTCAATAATTTCGGCATTCTGTTGGATCTCCTTTCTTTGGAATGGGTACAAATATGGATCTATTCCAGTTGGTTGGCCAGGTAGCTGTCTTCCAAATATCTTGGCATAGATGAGTGGGCGTTTCCTGCTCTGCATCAGTTCACTGAAACATCTTAGTTGGTATTCCATCAGTTCCTGGAGCTTTGTTTTTCACCAATACCTTCAGTGCAGCTTTAACCTCTTCCTTCAGTACCATCAGTTCTTGATCCTATGTTACGTTCTGAATTGGTTGAACATTGACCAATTCTTTTTGGTACAGTGACTGCATATTCGTTCGATCTTCTTTTGATGCTTCCCACATCATTTAATATTTTCCCTGTAGAATTCTTCAATATTGCAACTCGAGGCTAGAACTTTTTCTTCAGTTCTTTCAGCTTGAGAAGTGCCAAGAGTGTACTTCCCTTTGGTTTTCTAAGTCCAAGTCTTTGCACATTTCATTATAATACTTCACTTTGTCTTCTCCAGCTGTCCTTTGAAATCTTCTGTTCAGCTCTTTTACTTCATCATTTCTCCCTTTTGCTTTAGCTACTCGACATTCATGAGCAAGTTTCAGAGTCTCTTCTCACATCCATTTTGGTCTTTTCTGTCTTTTTAATGACCTCTTGCTTTCTCCATGTGTGATGTCCTTGATGTCATTCCACAACTCATCTGGTCTTCGGTCATTAGTGTTCAATATGTCAACTCTATTCTTAAGATGGTCTCTAGTTTTCTGTAGTTACTACAACAGCAGAGTCAGATGTACTGACATTATCGTCTTAATTCAAATCTTGACATTCCTGCCAGTATCTACCATTCATGTTAAGCAGCAGCTACCCACTTTGCTAGAACAAGTTTGAATAGAGGAGAGAATTCTTACCAAGAATTTGCCAAAATGCAAATAGAAATAACAAATACAGAGAGGATTTGCTAAAGTATTTCCTTGATTTTAGTGTTTGATGTAAGACTTGTAGCTCAACTGAAACAGGAAGCTTATTATTCCTCTGATTAGTCATTAGACATTTAACAGGTGATGTAATTTGCATTTCTTCATAATCTTTTTTTTTTTTTTTTAATACTGTATTGACCATCTGCATTTGGTTAAAAGTAAATTCTGCTATTCAAAGAAAAAAAGATGGTCTCTAAATTCAGGTAGGATATACTCAAGATCGTACTCTGGCTCTCATGAACTTGTCCTAATTTTCTTCAACTTGCATATGAGCAGTTGTTGGTCTGTTCCACAGTTGGCCCCTGGCCTTGTTCTGACTGACGATATTGAGATTTTCCATCATCTCCTTCCACAGATGTAGTCGATTTGATTCCTGTGTATTCCATCTGGCGAAGTCCACTTGTATAGTCGTTGTTTGTGTTGCTGAGAAAAGGTGTTTGCAATGAAGAAGTCATTGGTCTTGCAAAATTCTATCATGCTATCTCCAGCGTGGTTTCTATCACCAAGGCCATATTTTCCAACAACCAATCCTTCTTGTTTTCAACCTTCACATTCCAATTGCCGGCAATTATCAGTGCATCCTGATTGCATCTTTGATCAATTTTAGACTGCAGAAGGTGGTAAAAATCTTCAATTTCTTCATCTTTGGCCTTAGTGGTTGGTACGTAAATTTGAATAATAGTCATATTAACTGATCTTCATTGTAGGTGTATGGATAGTATCCTATCACTCACAGCGTTGTACTTCAGCATAGATCTTGAAATGTTCTTTTTGACTTTTTGACAAGGAACGTGATGCTATTCCTCTTCAATTTGTCATTCCCGGTATAGTAGGCCATGTGATTGTCTGTTTCAAAATGGCCAGTACCTGTCTATTTCAGCTCACTAATGCCTAGTGGCCACTGTGTCAATCTGTCTCATTGAGAATCTTCCTCTTTTTCACATACTGTCCTCCTCCAGGAATTAATCCCTCTGATAATGTGTCCAAAGTATGTGACACGAAGTCTCACCATCCTCGCTTCTGAGAAGGATTCTGGCTGTACTTCCTCCAAGACAGATTTATTCATTCTTCTGGCAGTCCATGTTATATTCAATATTGTTCACCAATACCATAATTCAAATGAATCAATTCTTTTTCGGTCTTCCTTTTTCACTGTCCAGCTTTTGCATGTACATGAGGTGACTGAAAATACCATGGTTTGGGACAGGTGCGCCTTAATCATCAAAGTGATAGCTTTGCTTAAGATGTTAAAGAGGTCTTTTGCAGCAAACTTGCCCAATGCAATACCTCGTTTGATTTCTTGGCCGCTGCTTCCATGAGCATTGATTGTGGATCCAAGATAAATGAAATCCTTAATAACGTCAATATTTTTTCTGTTTATCATGTTGTTGCTTATTGATCCAGTTGTGAGGATTTTTGTTTTCTTTATGTTGAGGTGTCATCCATACTGAAGGCTGTAGTCTTTAATCTTGATCAGTAAATGCTTCAAGCGTTCTTCACTTTCAGCAAGCAAGGTTTGTATCATCTGCATATTGCAGATTGTTAATGAGTCTTCCTCCAATCCTGATGCTGTATTCTTCTTCATATAATCCAGCTCCTCTGATTATTTTCTCAGCATACAGATTGAGTAAGTATGGTGAAAGGATACAATTCTGCCACATACCTTTTCTCATTTTAAACCATGCAATATCCCCTTGTTCTGTTCAGTCAACTGCCTCTTGATCCATGTTGAGGTTCCACATTAGCACAAGTGTTCTGGAATGCCCATTCTTCACAATGTTATCCATAATTTGTTATGATCCACACAGTTGAATGCTTTTGTATAGTCAATAAAACACGTCTCTCTGGTATTCTCTGCCTTCAGCCAAGATCCATCTGACATCAGCAATGATGTCCCTCATTCCACATCCTCTTCTGAATCTGGCTTGAATTTCTGGTAGTTCTCTGTCAATGTACAGCTGCAGCCATTTTTAAATTATCTTCAGCAAAATTTTGTTTGCATGTGGTATTAATGATATTGTTTGATAATTTCCATATTCCATTGCATCACCTTTCTTTGGAATGGGCAGTATATGGATCTCTTTCAGCTGGTTAGACAAATAGTTGTTTTCCAAATTTCTTTGCGTAGTCAATTGAGCACTTCGAGCATTGTATGTTTGTTGAATTGGTAGTTCATCTCACTTGGTAGTCCATCAATTCCCGGAGGCTTGTTTTTCACCAATGCCTTCAGTGCAGCTTGGACTTCTTCTATCAGTTTTTGATCATATGTTACCTCCTGAAATGGTTGAACACCGACTAATTCTTTTTGGTGCAGTGACTCTGTGTATTCCTTCCATCTTTTTTTT
>NW_004443956.1:15079821-15089842 GCF_000243295.1 Trichechus manatus latirostris | reverse complement strand
TTTTTTTTTTTTTTTAATGTTTCCTGCATCATTCAATTTTTGCCCATAGAATCCTTCAATATTGCAACTTGAGGCTTAAATTTTTTCTTCAGTTCTTTCAGCTTGAGAAATGCCGAGTGTGTTCTTCCCTTTTGGTTTTCTAACTCCAAGTCTCCAAGCTGGTTAGGTTCTGGTAAAATAGTTTCTTTTGAGGATATTTCTTTCTTAAGGATAACAGAATGCTCTGGGTGTATTTCATGATGCTTATGTTTCCGCTACTCCTACCAAAAGCATAAGGGGATTTTTTTCCAAAATTTACTCTAAGAACTTGGTAGGGCCCCTGGAGATAAACACACAAAATTCTAGAGTCTCCCTAAGACTGGGCCCCCCAGAGTTTCTAACTCTCAAGCTAGTCCACACTAAGCCTCCAGCAATTTGTCAATTACAGTTTAAATGTTCCTACCTGTACTGGCTCCAGGTATGGGCTTCTGATCCTGGCCTTCTGCTCTCCATAAGGTGGGTTCTCAGTATCTGTTTCTCTCTCTAGTTTCTGGGGTGGCAATTTGCCCTGTGACCTCAATTTTCTGAGGAATCTAAGAAAAGTCATTGATATTCAGGTTGTTCAGTTTTTTTCTTGTTGTGAGGATGGGAATGACAACTTCCAAACACTTATATGTCAGACCAGATTTGAAATATTTCAATAATATTTTGAACAATATTTGTTTTGGGGAGACTATGGCTTTAGATGACAACCAGTCAGGGCTAGTTTCATAGGCGTACAACCTGTGCAGTCACAAAAGGCCCCACACTCAGGTTTAATGTTCTGATGTTACACTCTTGAAATTCTTGACTATTTCTTTAACAAGGGGTTTGCATTTTCATTTTTAACTGGGCCCTGCAAATTATGTAGCAGGTCCTGCAACTAGGCAACAAACGGTTACTGCAAGGCCTCTGCAGACAGGAACTGTGTTGAGTGTATAAAGAAGTGTAGGAAGTGTATGAAGAAGACTCTCAGCCCTCCAGGCACTGAACCATCCATTAGGGGAAACACAATGGCATGAAAAGGTAACACTACAGTAACTCAATGTGCTGAAAGAAATAGACGAATATTACAAAATGCTATTGACATTCACCAGAAGTCTAGAAAGACTTTGTGGAGAAGGTGAGACCTGAACTTTACACATTTGTAAGCTTCGAAGACACTGAGGAGAGCAGACCAAGCAGTACAAAAAGATCAGCAGGAAAGGAGAAAGCATGAAGTTCATCCCTGAACCAAGACACTCAAATTCTTTAATAAAAGAAATGCTCATTCCTACATGCTTATTCACACAGCCCTGCAGACTGGTGGGTTTCTGGTCAAGTTTCTAATAGCAAGTAATAGGAACTAGGTTTATTATGTTCTAGGAACTGTGCTAAATCCTTCATAAGATGTGTATCATTACCTTCATCTTATAGAGAAGGAAACAGAGATTTAGAGAGATCTGATAATTTGCTCACAGTCACCTAGATGAGGTTTTAGGTCTAAGCCGGGGACCACTTTAGGGTTTGCCAGTTCCAAGTGACCCAAACACTTGTATGGTTCACTTGTATTTAAGGGTCCCTTTCACTGTTTTCATTGAACCATCACAATATTCTAAAAAGAGTAAGGGGAGGGTACCTCATTCCCATTTGACCCCAGATGAAATGGTTCACCCAGACCATAAACTATGTAGGGGCAGAGGCAGGATTAGAACTCAGGCATTATGCTTAACCTGAGGCTGTTTTTGCAGTCACAAAGGTCTTTTAAGGAAAACATGTGTATATAGTAGAACTGCTTGCAAGGCTTTGTTTGAATAAAGTAGAATAAAGTAAAATCAGTATCACAGCATGCACTCATAATTCAAGTCAAACTGTTGCATTTTGGGCAATGGAAAAACATAGAATGGACTATTCACACATTATTCAAAATTTCTAACAAAGTTTGATTTTTCTATCCTACAAGTTATTTTTCCCAAAACTGAAGGAAAGCAATGTTAATCTTTAATTTTCCTCTACATTCTCCAGAAGAGGTGCTGTCAAGAAGAACAATAGCCAAAGGGAAGTCAACAAGACAAAGTATCACCTGGAAAATGGGAAGAATCTAAATAATTGAAACTTGACCACAATCTCCAAAGTTCTGATACAAGAAAAAGTCTAAAAGTGGATGACATTTAGAAACTCTGTGTCCTAATCACAAATATGATGCCCACTAAAACTACTAAAGGAAACAGAAATTACTTTCCTCTTTTAGAAAATTCACAATTGTATACAATTCTGACTGGAGATCAAAACAAAGAAAACTGAGAGTTTCCACTCAAGAATAAAAGATGATTCAATATAGCATCATTTCATTCCTATTTTTATCAGACTCATGAAAGGAGTTTGTTTTCCCTAAAAAAATAGAGATCTGATGTCACAGTGATTACTACACTCTAAATACTCATCTAGCTAATAATACTGTAGTATTATTGTGCTTTAAGTGAAAGTTTACAGCTCAAGTCAGTTTCTCATACAAAAATTTATACACACATTGCTATGTCAACCCTAGCTGCTCTCCATATAATGGGACAGCACACTCCTCCTTTCCACCCCAGATTTCCTGTGTCCATTCAACCAGCTCCTGTCTCTTTTTGCCTTCTCATCTTCCCTCCAGACAGGAGCTGCCCATTTAGTCTCATGTATCTACTTGAGCTAAGAAGCACTCTCTTCCCAAGTATCATTTTATGTCCCATAGTCCAGTGTAATCTTTGTCTGAAGATTGGCTTCGGGAATGGTTTCAACTCTGTTATAGCCTTAAAATTTTTTAAAGGTTGCCTAAAATGCAGTCTGAAGACAGTAACAGATTGAACTTTTCCATTATCTGAGATGATGAGTATGAGCATAAGAAAGATATTTTAAAAATTACATAAAGAAAAGCCAAATAGTCCATTTTGTTAATTATAATCATTCTGCAAAGTAGCAAAATAGCCTCTGTAACTTAAACTTTCCTTAATTATTTATCACCAATAACCTTAGAAACCACAATATAATTTCTCTTCAGTTCACAGTAGAATAAAAATATTACAATGTAAAAAAAAAAAAATCAAATTCATACTCTATGTTCCTGCTCAAAGGTCATCATGTATCTCACCATAGTAAAAGCTCCCATAAACACTGAGGAAAAAAAATGTGCTTCACTTTGTTAGCCCAGTGTTCCCTAAATATATTTGACCTTGGAACTTGTATTTCATATCTTTGCTGTACCAAGCACACACAGAAGCAAACAGTATTAAGCCACAGTTCACTTGTGGACAGGATGGAGTAGTTTTAGTTGGTCTTCCCCTGAGGGTCACTCGTTTGACTCCTGTGTGAGCGAGTTAGCCTGTCAGTTTCCCACAGCCATACATTAGCCATTTCTCAACTCCTGCTGCCAAGAGGACCTGGTAAAATGGGGAGGGGGGAGGTGACCTTGTTGGTCTAAAAGTTTGTACCTTTGTCCTCCCCAATTCCATCACTAAACATCACTAATATTGGGGAAAGAACCTAAGGTCCACTACTTTTCTAGTCAAGACGGCTGTGACCATCACCTTGGTGTACAGAATGAATAGGTGTAATTCTAGTGATTCCACAGCAACTCATTGTAATGCTAGAGTCTGAGTTTTTTTAAAAAAAACCATATATGTTCAAGAATGTCTATCTTGGAATCAACAGAACAGCTCTCCCTGAGGGTCAGTAGGAATCTACCCACCCCGGCTTCCAGTCGGTGCTAAGGACTGCTGACTGAGGCTGTTGTGTGCTAAGAAGAAAATGCCTTGAGTGGAGCCTGCATCGACTGCCAACATACTACCAGGAGGCTCTGATAGCAACAAGGGAGACTGCCCTGGGGGACTGTGTGGAGCATGCCAGTCCCCTTCCCATCCAGTTTAACTACTGGTTGCTGGACTGATATGAACTCCTGCTAAAGGTCCCCTGCGGTTGGTCTAGGAGGCAGGTCACTTAAGTGAAAACTGCTCCCTCAACCACCACAGGGCCACCGAGATGCTGAATACAGTAAGATCGATCTCTCAGAGGTCTATCTGGAGAGTGCCAGCCCCTCTTCCTCTTAATACAGAGAAAAGTCTGCCTGTGGCTTTCCCTGAATGCTAGCTTAGATATAAGTGGCCCCCACAGAGGAGAAAAAGAAGCCTTGGGCAAAACCTGAGGGCAACACTCAGCCCTGCAGGGGGCTCAGTGGGTATGGGCTTTCCAACTGAAAATGCAGTTACAGAAACAGAATGGGAGGGAGTGATAACCAGAGAGAGAGGACTGTGCCTCTGGTAGACAGATCAATCACTGCATGTCCTCTGGTGTGTTTAGGAAACTTGGAGAGTTGAAGGCTGAGATCTGGAACTTTTGAATCCTAATTAAATCAGGGAGGGAAAAGGAGCTATCACAGAGAGGGAGAGGAAGCAGTAAGCTAAGGTCGAAGGCTCTACCTGCCTAAAAGTTTTTTGCAGAAAGTAGTGCAGGCAAAAACACCAAATACTGGGAGGGCTTGAGAAAGCTAACACCCTCAAAAATTCCAATGCCTCAACAAAAATTCACAAGACACACAAAGATAAGAGAAATGATGACCCACCCAAATGAACATTATGAAGGGAGTGAAATTGCATCTATGAAAGCCCAGGTAATGAACAGAATGAAAGAATATAATACAACAACATTAAAAATAATCAAAGAACTAAGGGAAAACATAGACAGAGATCTAAAAGAAATAAGGAAAACAATGCATGAGCAAAAAAAGAATTTAAAAAATGATATAGACACTCTAAAAGGAAACCAAACAGAAATACTGCAACTAAACAAGACAACAACTGAAATGAGAAACAAAATGGAAGGATTTAACAATATATTTAATCAGGCAGAAAAAGAATCAGTGAACTAAGAGGATAGGATAGTCAAAATTATAGAGGCTGAAGGGCAACAAGAACAGAGACTCAAGACTGCTGAGAACAGTTTTAAAGAATTATGAGACAACATCAAGTGACCTAATATACACATCATGGGAATTCCAGAAGGATATGAGAAAGAGAAAGGGACTGAAAGAATATTTAAAGAAATGACAGAAAATTTCCCAAATCTGAAAATATACATGAATCGACAAATCCAAGAAGCTCAAAGAATTCCAAGCAGGATAAACCCAAAGAGATCTACACTGAAACACATCATAATCAGGCTCTCAAAAAGTAAGGACAAGGAAAGAATCTGGAAAGCAGTGAGAGAGAAGCAAACAGTCACATACAAAGGATCTTCAATAAGATTAAGTACCGACTTCCCCTCAGAAACACTGGAGGCCAGAAGGTAAAGCAATGATATATTTAAAGTGCTGAGAGAAGAACAAAAACAAAAAACTGTCAACCAAGAGTCCTTCACGAATGAGGGTGAAATTAAAATATTCCCAGACAAACAGAAGCTGAGAGAGTTCATGTCCACCAGACTGGCCTTACTAAAAATACTAATGGAAGTCCTGTAGATGGAAGAGAAAAGACACTAGAAAGTAATTTAAAGTTATACATAAAAAAAAGAAAGATCTCTAAAAAAGTCATTGCATGGGCAAGTATAAGGATTAGTAATAATGTATTCATGCTTGATAATTCTAATTGTTTTCTCTTTCATGCTCTTTAATGACAAATGTTTAAAAAACAAGGATAAAATTAAGTTACAGGACACATGACATATAAAGATGCAAACAGTGATAACAATAACAAAATGAGGGAGGAGGGAGGAATCATAAAGATATTGAATTTCTTGCATGTTACTGAAGTTAAGTTGGTATCAATTTACCCTAGTGTGTTAGCAATGAAAGATGTCAGATGTAATATAGTAACCACTAAGAAAATATCTAAAAAGCATACACAAAAGGAAAGGAGAAGGAAACGAAAATGGCTCATTATAATAAGCCAACAAAACACAAAAGCAGGCAGTATTAAAAGAAAAAGACAAAGAAGGCTTAAGACACACAAAAAACGAATAACAAAATGGCAGAAGTAAGTCCTTTCTTATAGGTAATTACAGTGAATGTAAATGGACTAATGCTCCAATCAAAAGGCAGACAGTGCCAGAAAGGATTTTTTTAAAAAAACAAAGCCTTATCTAACTATATGCTGTTTACAAGAAACACACCTTAGAGCCAAGGACACAAATAGATTGAAAGTGAACAAATGGAAAAAAAATATTCCATGCAAATAATAACCAAAAGACATCTGGTAGTGGCAATCTTAATATCAGACAAAGTAGACTTTAAGACAAAATTTGTTAGAAGAGATAAAGATGAACATTATATAGTGATAAAAGGATCAATTCATCAAGAAGATTTAACAATCATAAATATATATACACCCAACACTGGAGTGCCTAAATATATAAAGCAAACATTGACAGAATTGAAGGGAGAAACAGCACTACAGTAATAGTTGGAGACTTTAATACACCAGTTTCAGTATTGGACTGAACATCTAGAAAGAAGATCAACAAGGAAAAAGAAGACCTGAATGACACTATAAACAAACTAGACTGAACAGACATTCATAGAACATTTCACACAACAGCAGCACAATATAAATTCTACTCCAGTGCACATGGATTAGTCTCCAGTGAAGACCTCATGTTAGGTCACAAAGCAAGTCTCAATAAATTAAAAAGACTGAAATCATACAAAGTATTTTCTCTAACCATAATGGAATGAAACTCAAAATCAGTAATGGGGAAAAAAACCTGGGTAATACACAAACGCTTGGAAATTAAACAACACACTATTAAACTACCAACAGGTCAAGAAAGAAATAAAGAGAAAACACAAATTGCTTACAGTCAAATGAAAATGAAAGCACAACATACCAAAAGCTATGGGATAGAGCAAAGGCAGTCATCAGATAGAAATTCATAGCAATAAATGCCTAAATGAAACAAGAAGATCTCAAATCAACAGCCTAACTCCACAATTGGAGGAACTAGAAAGAGAAGAGCAAACTAAGCCTAAACCTACCAGGACAGAGGCAATTACAAAGATCAGAGCAGAAACAAATTAAATAGAAAACAAAAACAAGTTCTTTGAATAAAAATCAATAAAATTGACAAACCATTAGCTAGACTGACAAAGAAAAAAAGAGAAAAGATGCAAATCATGAAAGTGGAGACAGTACAACTGACTTGACAGAAATAAAAAGAATTACGACAGAATATGATGACCAACTTTAAGGGAACAAAGTGGATAAGCTAGATGAAATTTACAAATTCTTAAAAGCACACAACCTACCCAAACAGACTCAAAAGGAAATATAAAATCTCAATAGACCCATAACAAGTGAAAAGATTGAATCCATGATCAAAAGCCTCCCAACAACAACAACAAAAAAGTCCTGAGCCAGAGAAGAACTGATGCCAATTCTGTTTAAACTCTTCCAAAAGACAGAGATTCAGTCCATGAAGTAAACATAACCCTGATACCAAAACAAGATAAAGACACCACAAGAAGACTACAGGGCAATATCCCTTATGAATATAAATGCAAAAATTCTCAACAAAATACTAGCAAACAGAGTCCTACACCATGACCAAGTGGGATTTATTCCAGGAATGCAAGGATGGTTCAACATTAAAAAACCAATCAATGTAATACACCACATCAACAGAACAAAGCAAAATAACAACATGATCATCTCTATTAACGGAGACAGGGCATTTGATAAGATCTAACACCCTTGCTTGATTATAAACCTCAACAAGATTGTAAAAGGAAGTTAGTATGATTAAGGGAATATGTGAAAAATCAACAACCTACATTATACTTAATGGAGAAAGATTGAGAGCTTTCCCCTTGAAACAGGGAATAAGACAATGGTACCCATTCTCATCACTCCTATTCAATATTGTATTAGAAGTGCTAGTCAGAGCAATAAGACAAGTAAAAGATACCCAAATCAAAAAAGAAAATAATAATATCTCTATTCACAATGATATAATTCTATATATAGAAAATCTCTAGGAATCCACAAGAAATTTTCTAGAGCTAGTAGAGGAATTTAGCAAAGTTGCATTGTACAAGGTCAATGAACAAAAATTAGTTGGGTTTCTATATACCAACAATGAGAAATCTGAAAGGGAATTAGGGAAATGGTTTCATTTACAATATCATCTAAGAGAATAAAATACCTATGAATAAATTTAACCAGGATGTGAATTGACTTATACAATGCAAATTATGAAACACTACTGAAAGAGATTAAAGATGACAAATAAATAGAAAGATGTTCGTGGACTGGAAGACTTAATACTGCTAAGATGACAATACTAAATGAAACAATCAGAACAGAAATAATGAGAATGTTCATGCACTGTGAAGAATGTAACCAATGTTACAGAACAACTTGTGTAGCAACTGATGAATGGAATCTAAACTGCTGTCCAAACCTTCACCAAAAACACAAAATATTTAAAAAAAAAAAAAAAAGATGTCAATACTACCCAAAGTGATCTATAGATTCAACACAATCCTGATCAAAATTTCAACAGTCTTCTTTACAGAAATGGAAAAACCAATCCTCAGCTTTATATGAAATAGCAAGAGGCCTGGAACAGATAAAAGTAATTTTGAAGGATAAGAATAAAGTACAATGACTCACACGTCCTGTTTTCAAGACATATTATATAGCTACATTAGTCAAAACAGCCTGGTACTGGTATAATAATAGACACATAGAACAATGGAATAGAAATTAGAGTCCATAAATAAATCCACTGATTTTTGACAAGGGTGTTAAATCCATTCAATGAGGAAAGAAGAGTCTCTTCAATAAATGGTGCTGGGAAATCCGATTTCCACATGCAGGAAAATGAAACAGAATCTATGCCCACACCATACACAAAAACAAATTCAAAATGGATTAAGGACCTAAATGTAAAAACTAAACCCATAAAATTCTTAGAAGAAAATGCAGGGGTAAGGCTATCAGGCCTAGCTTTTAACAATGGATTATCTGGTATAATAACAAAGGCACGAACAGCAAAAGACAAAATAAATAAATGGGACCTCTTAAAAATTAAATACGTTTGTTCATCAAAAGACTTTACCAAAAAAAGTGACAAGACAAGCTACCAACTGTGACAATATCTTCAGAAACTACATATCTGAAAAGAATCTAATAACCAAAATATATATAAAACTTCAGCAACTTAAGAACAAAAAAACAAATCACACAATTGAAAAATGGGCAAAACACTTGAATAGACATTTCACCAAAAAGGATATTCAAATAGCAGCCAAACACATGAAAAGATGCTCAGTGTCTTAGCCATCAGAGAGATGCAAATCAAAACCACAATGAGATACCATTTCACTCCCACTAGGAGGGCTAAGATTTTTAAAAATTGGAAAATAACAAACATTGGCAAGGATGGGGTGAAATTAGAACCCTTATCCATTGCTGGTGGGAATGTGAAATGGTACAGCCATTTTGAAAAACAGTGTGGAAGTTTCTCAAAAAACTAAAAGTAGAATTACCGTATGACCCCCCCACTGCTAGGAATATACCCAAGGGACTTGAAAGCAGCAACAGGAACAGACATATACACCAATGTTCAGTGTAGCATTTTTCACAATAGCCAAAAGGTAAACAACCTAATTGCCTATCAACAGATGAATGGATAACCAAAATGTGGTACATACATACAAAGGACTACTACTCAGTCAGAAAGAGAAATGAAGTTGTGATACATACTACAACAAGGATGGAGCTTGAAGACATTATGCTGAGTGAAATAAGTCAATCACAAAAGGACAAATATTGTATGATCTCACTTACATAAAAAGACGAGAGCAGGCAAACGTATAGAGACCAAAGTTTATTAGTGGTTACCAAGAGCGGGAGAAAGCGGGAAAGAGGGAGTCATTGCTTATGGAGCACGGAGTTTCTGTTTACACTGATGGAAAATTTGCATTAAGTGTAAGGGTTGCACAGCCAATTAATGTAATTGATGTCAATAAGTTGTACTGGCAAATGTTGTGAGA